>NC_050457.1:20109783-20214783 GCF_903995425.1 Onychomys torridus | reverse complement strand
AAACAGTTTACTCCTTATCTAAACACCTACTTAAATCCATCTATGAAGACTAAATAGGTATCTTAAAAACACTAACACATGTAGAAAAAAATTTAGGTATTTGATACTCAAAACATTTTTATAGTTGTGTGTGTATTAAATGGATACATAGAGATAGTGTTCTCTTTGATTTATTATGTATACAGCGTTCTGCCTGCATGTACCCCTGCCCAGCAGAAGAGGGCACCAGATCTCATTACAGATGGTCTGAGCCACCATGTGGTTGCTGGGAATTGAACTCAGAACCTCTGGAAGAGCAGCCAGTGCTCTTAACCGCTGAGCCATCTCTCCAGCCCTGATTACAACTTTTAACACAAGAATTCAGAAAACTATATCTTGACTCTACTCAAACTAAACAGAAATCTTGATTTTGCTTTCTTTACTATATATTCACTACATATTCATTCCCACATATCACCCTTTTATTGAGCCCTGTAACTCTCTGACCCACTTCACAAGCCTTTTTATTTGCTGTTTCTGGAACACTGCCTTCCAAATATAGACACTATCTACCTCTGTTACTTCCTAAAGGTCTCCACTCGAGTGAATCCTCCTTTGCCATCTCTACCTCTAGACACCTCTTCCGAGACACTTCCCACTTAAAAATAAGGAATGAGAGCAAAGGTAATTAAGTGATCAAGATGGCAGTCTACTAATTATACTAAACCTATTAAGGATTAGAATACTGAAATTCATCTGCTGGTTAGACTACTGTCTCTCCTAAATAATCCTGGGGGTAATGAAGTATTTTGATTTTCTGTGCATGAGTAGCACCCTTTCCTGAGAGGCACAACTGATGTCTTGTCCAATGTCATTATGGAGTATACTACAACCAAACACAGAGAAAATATTTTGTACAATACAATGAAGCAGAATAACCAGAGTCACCCTAGTTGAGTTCTAAGTCTCCTAAATAAACAATATCTCAAACCTTTCCTGCAACTACTGATTTGTTCAAAATGATTTTATCTGGGGCTGAAGAGGCAGCTCACTGGTGAAGACCAAGTACTACATGGCAGGGTGCACTCCTCTGTAACTCCAGCCCTAGGATATCTGATGCCTTCTTCTGGTCTCCCTAGGTAGAGCCATACAGGCAAAATACCATACATGCAAAATAATAAAAAATTTAAAAATAGGTATTTTATTTATCTCTTCTGCAAATGTATTTATAGATGACCACTGAAGGCAAGATAAACAGATACAAATTCTTTTCCTACTATAAAGAGACTACATATAAACTCTGGGATAATTACTTTCTCTCTTTAAAAAGTGGCAGTATTTTTTTTTTTTAAATTCAGAGCCAGTTCTTCTAAAATTAATATTTTTTGTGAACTATCTTTTAAGTAAACTTCCAAATGCTTTGCTGCATAACTCTTCTTTGGATACTGCTTATTGGCTCCTGTCTTGCTATGTAGCTCTGTATAGCTGGAAACTTGAAGATCAATCTCCTTCTGCCTCCCTGGTGCTGGAATTAAACGTATGTGTTACTATGGTTGGTTGTTCCCTACTTTCTGAGTGAGATTCCCAAAAACTATAATGTTTACAATGTGATACTATCAAAACCTTCCCCGGAATATTATTCAAAATCTCTTAGGTTATTTCTAAACATTGCCCATTTTGTTTTATGTGGGCTTACTGCTTATTCCCAGGTCCTGATCATATGTCTACCACAATTAAGTTTGTAGACACTGGCTTATGAAGAGTGTTTAAGTTCTTGCCTTACCCACCCCAAATACAATATAATATTTCCTATATGGGGTATAATGCAGAAATTTTAATAAACTAGTTTGTATATAGGAAAAATCATATCAAAGATCAAATAATACTTTTATTATAAGAAAAATGTTCATTTTATAAACATATAGGGTTGAGGCTGGAGAGATGACTCAGTAGTTACGAATATTGGCTGCTCTTTGAGAGGACCTGGGTTCACCTCCCAGAGCCAGTTTGGTGGCACACAACCATCTGTAACTCCAGTTCCTGGGAACCTCATCTGGCCTCCACAAGTACCAGACACATACACAATAGACAAACTGCAAGCAAAACATCCATATACATAAAATAAACAGCATTTTCAAAAATTGTGTAAGATTTGTGGACGAATAAGCACAGACTGAATTATTCTCACTTTTACTTATTTACCAAACTCTAATAAAATGAGAAGAGTGGGCACAGAAGAAAGGAAGAAGGCAAGAAGAAGACAACAACTGGATCTGGAACACAGGTGAGCAGATTAGTATGTTACAGACAACTGGGGGAAACTAAGTAGGGCAGTAGGGTGGAGGCAAGTAGGCATGGGCAAGGGATGGGCAAGTAGGCACATTTATTTGTGCAGGAGAACCACAAAAAGAATACAAAGAATGAGAAGCCATTCTAACACTGTAAAGAACTGTTTAAAAGTAGGAGAAAAAAAAAAAAAGAAAAAGAAAGGAAAGGAAAGAAAAAATTACTAATGTAATAAACAATTTGTATGCCAAGATACCATTTATGAGAATTTAGAAGTTTTTTGGATACACAAAAACTAAAGGAACCCTTAAAGGAACAGTCATCATCAAACGCCAAGGATAAGAATGCACAGGAGAAAGACATTTTGAATTCTACGGTTCCCACCCTTACCCCAATCTGTATCCTCCATTCTCTTCCAAAGCCACCAAGGCTGACTTTGGTACAGAGGCAGGAAAAAGAGACCCTGGGAAATCTTTAGCCTAAAAGTAAGAACCTAGGCAGGAAAAAATGCTAAAGAAAAGGTAACAGGAAACCAGAAGAAGGAGGGTAGGGGTGGGCTAGGGTGCAGGTCAGTGGATAGTGCTTACCAACATGTCTGAAGCTCCAAGGTCAGTCTCTAGGACCTTCAGAAATAACGAGTACATACCAGTTATGGAGGCATATAAAGGCACCATGGAATCAGTGTGGAAAGGTTTCTAATAGCCATATCTAAGACAATTATCATCAAAATCTATACAGTAATGGGCTATAACACATAGAATATAGCAGGAATAGTTAAGTAATATAATTAAATAGGCCACAAGGAAGAAATAAGAAAAAAAAAAAAAAAAGAGCCCTGGTTAATAAATGCAGAAGGAATCTGCCGAGTTGGAAATTATCATTTTGCTTACATTCTGCTCTCAAGAGAAAGAGTGACCACAAAGCAGATCTGGACAACCCCTTGGCTCTTTTACTGGATGAAGACATTAAAGTCATAAATGGGAGGAAGACAAATCTGTCTCTGATGTGACATCCTGAGTTTAGCATTATCAAGATGTATAACATGAATCTAATAATAAGAAACACCATGCAAGTGTCACATGAAAATACTATTTAAAAAAGCTAGTTTACAAAGAGAAAAAGGCACCACATTTTTTCTTGCACACAGAAATTAATAGAAAAAAGATGACTTGAAAGTGAAGATGAACTATTAGGGTTTGTGAAATGGGGAAGGAAGGAGAGAATCAAGAGGGTGTAAAGGAGATAGTGAACATGAGCAGTGCAGGCCATTTGCATGCTTGGAAATAGCACAGAAGAATTTTAAAATTAGCATGTATTTAACAATTATAATAATATATTTCAAAGGGGAGTGATTTATATTTTTTCAAAACTGCTATGCCAGACAAAATAAAGTAGTAATTTCTTTAGCTCAAAAGAAAATAAGACACAGCAACTAACTGCAATATACATTCTGGACTAGATTTTTACACTGAAGGAGAAAATATAACATGTAGAACATCATTGAAGCTGCTGATAAAAATCAGATGTTTTGTTGTGTGTGGTGCTGGGGCTCAAACTCAAGACTTATGTGTGTACTAGGTAAGCACTCTACTACTAAGCTACATCTTCAGGCCTATAAAACTGGAACTGGAATATAGTGTATAAAATGGAAAGAATTTGTACAAACATTTTTCACTACAATAGTTATATTACAAATAAAATTAACTAAGAGAGTATTTCACTCTTGGAAATTATACACTGTGGCATTAAAGAAGAGATATGAAATAGCAAACCAATTTTCAAGTCTCAGAAAAAAAAAAAACATATGAATAGTGTTTGTGTGTGTAGGAGAGAATGATAACAGATGTAATGCTAAACTAGTGGACAACTAAGGCTATTACAACTTTTCTATGTGAAATCATTTCAAAACATAAAGCTAACAAAAACGTTCTATGTAGGTGCAGTGAGTCACAGTTACAGGTCTGTAATTTCAGGACTAAGGAGGAGGAGGCAGGAGGAATTCAAGTTGGACTATACTGAGACTGTCATTTAGTCAACTCCCTGCTTCTTTGTTCCTTCACAACAGACCTTCTGAAAGTCAGATGCTTAATGTCTCCTTACATTACATGATAAAGAGAGACAAAGGTCATCAGGTATTAATAACAAACTATAACATTAAAATCAAAGCCCAAACACTTAGGGATTGAAAATAAGGTAAGGGGATCTGAAGCAACAGTCAAGATTGCAGATTACAGGACCCATCTACACACCCAACATAAGACACATGCACACTTCTATGCACACACAACTCCAGCTACTCTTCTACTTCTCAACTCTGATTTCTTTGCTGCCCCTGCTATCTTCTTCTGGATGTCTAAGACACATCAACATAATCCAATATTCATCATCTTACTCACCTTTCCAAACCTTCACAGTTCTGTAAATGGTAACTACACCTGGAAGAGTTCATCAACCAAGTGTAATTCTTGCCAGCTCTTCCCTAATAACTTTCTAAGGCTGTCCAGTTTCCTTTCAAAGTTACCCTGTTACAAGGATGCAATCACACCTCCTTGTAAGCCTTCAACAACTCATTTCACTAACCATAAAAGACAGAGTTCTTATACTGACTTGCAAGTTCTATACATTCTGGTCCCCCTGCTCTCTACTATCCCTAATATTTTGCCCTGACCCACTTTACGCAAGTTATGTTGTCATCTTTTACCTGACCAAATACTGCCTAAAAGGCATGACTTATTCCTTTTTCTCCTGAGCATTTCTACTAATTTCCCTTTCATCCATTCATTTTAAGAACTTTTGCTCTTCCTTTTTTTTTACATCCCTAAAATAAAGACATGACTCACATTGATACTTATTTTCAATGTAACATAAAAACAATGGGACAAAGACATTAAAATACAACACTACTTTGCAAGAGACAACTTGTCAGACTATCCTACAAATCAAAATGTTAAAATAACAGAAGTTCCTATAAAAAATGTTAACAGCTTGAAAGAGAGGAACCTAGGAAGAGACTGCCTGAGGAGATCATTATGAGAACTAGTTTCCAATAACAAAGTATGTCTCTCAATTTGTTTTCCTTTTTTATTTTTTTATTTACAGACCTTACTTACCAATCTTTTAGGAAAACCCATAGGAAGGTAAATTATAATTCAAATCAAGTTATTTCATCAATGAGTGTCAACTGTAGTTTGACTTTATTTAGATCTTTTTCAATTCTTTTATCTATTTATTTATCTATTTATCTATTTATCTATTTATCTATCTATCTATCTATCTATCTATCTATCTATCTATTTATTTATTTCCCCCACCCAAAACACGGTAACTTTGGAGCCTGTCCTAAAACTTGCTCTTCATATCCAGACTGGCCTCGAACTCACAGAGATCCCCCTGACCCTGCCTCCTGAGTGCTGGGATTAAAGGTGTGTGCCACCATCACCTGGCAACTTTATTTATATCTTAATTCTGAGGACCCCTGAAGAAACAGAACTCTGCTTTCAATTGTTATTCTCGAAAAAAGGCTGAGTAATAACATTGCCACTGATATCTTATTTTCAATGTTTTAACATCTAAACCTAGACTATATAATACAGCTACGAGAAATTTTTAATCACATCTGTGGGTTATATCTGCAACAATTTCTACTGGACCATCATAATCTAAGTCATTCACTCACTTATGCATCAATGCAACCAACCAACTGACCACATATTTATAAGCACCTATGGTTTACCAACCATTATTTAAGACATTGAAGATACAACAGTGAAGATGAACACGCTAAATTTCTAAAAGTTCTGAGCTTATATTAACCAAATAAATACAAAATGAATAATGATGTAAATTACAAAAAACCATAGGCAAGAAAGGTAAATAATGTTGGGAAAGTCTACAATAAAGGGAATCTAAATAAATAGTCTATAATAAACATGTAATTATGTTCTCACATGCGAAAGCTAAAAAGCGGATTGAGAAGAGGGGAAGGGAAGAGTAGTCATTAGAGACAAGAAATGGCCAGGGGGATGATGGAAAGGTGAAAGTAACATACGAAGGTAGTAGTTAAAATAATCTGTTACATTTCAAAGAGTAAGACAACAGGACCATCAAATCCTAACATAAAAATTAATGTCAAAGAAACAGAAATGTTAATTACCTTGATTTGGTTGTTACACATTTTGAACATGTAACAAATTACCATAATGTACTGTTGGTGTAAGTTTCCATCCCACCTGGTCCCACAGCCGTTCAGTCCCAAATAAACACACAGTGGCTTATATGAATTACAAGCTGTTTGGCCTATGGCTCAGGCTTATCATTAACTAGCTCTTACAACTTAGTTCAATCCATTTCTATTAATCTATGTTTTTTGCCAAGTGGCTTAGTGGCATTACCTGTGTTCCAGTACATCTTGCTCCCTTGACAGCTCTCAGCATTTTCTCCGACTCCACCTTCTCCTTCTCTGTCTTCTTGGATTCCCCGCCTGGCTCTATTCTACCTTGCCATAGGCCACAGCAGCTTCTTTATTAACCAGTGGTAGCAACACATATTCACAGTGTACAGAAAGACCATCGCACAGCACTTCCCCCTTTTCTGTCTAATCAAGAAGGAAGGTTTTCATTTTAATATAGTAAAATTGCATGTAACAAAACAATTATCAAGCAAGAATTATACTTACAAAATCTAGGCTATTTGTATTTGGCAAAATTATTGAATCTACTTTAATCTAAAAAATAACTGTTAATCTCAAAATATTTTACACTGGTATGGATTTCAGTTTATTGATACAAATTTAAAGTTAATTTCGTTACACTGTATGTATATTTCTACTCGTGTTTAAGGTATTATGTTTATGCAACCCATTTAAAATTTTAATGTATAATTAAGAAAGACAGATTAATAATTAGTCATCTATGATACACTTATAGTCATGTTAAGTTTTCTAGGTTTACAAAGATATTTTAATTAGGAAAGTATTCTTCAAAAACTTCAAAGACCTACAGAACATGGCATTTAAAATGTTTTAAAAACTTAGACTTTTCTGGACAGTGAGACATGTCTGCTCCTGACAGCATCAATTTACTTCCAAGAGGAAAATGGGCATTGAAGACAATCCATATGGAGTTTATCTTCTTGGCAAAACTAGCCATTTGGGCAAGAAACTGATCTAGTCTGGACTGCTTGACAGTATGTTATATAAACTGGACATACAGAACCCATAGGAAAGAGACTACTGAACTTTGCCAAATCAAGATGGGATGGTCCTTCAGGGTTCCTATTTCACAGAAGAAACTGCCAGACATTCTGAGGACACAGAGAAAAGCAACTGATGAACTTTGCCAAGACAGGTGAAATGGTCCTTCAAATTTCCTGCTTCACCAAAAAGTATGCCAGAGACTCTAGGCTGATAGGCTGAAGATAGATGCCCCAACATTACAGAGGAACTTTGGGTGACTGTCCAGGCAGCCAGATGTCTCTGTCATTTCTAGAGTTTTGGAGGTTGTTTACAATGCAGTTCCTGTTTACTTAGGTAATATTATACCCTTCCAGGGTCTTTCATGTAGTTGAAGACTATATAGTTACAATTATAGTTTTCCTTAATCATGACAAAAGATAAGTTAGATATGAAACTTTAGACTCACAAAAATAGGACAGATAGAGTATTTTCTTTAATTTTACTAAATACTAATAGACTAGATATTGTAAGTATAATTCTTGCTTGATAATTGTTTTGTTACATGCAATTTTACTATATTAAAATGAAAACCTTCCTTCTTGATTAGACAGAAAAGGGGGAAGTGCTGTGCGATGGTCTTTCTGTACACTGTGAATATGTGTTGCTACCACTGGTTAATAAAGAAGCTGCTGTGGCCTATGGCAAGGTAGAATAGAGCCAGGCGGGGAATCCAAGAAGACAGAGAAGGAGAAGGTGGAGTCGGAGGAAATGCTGAGAGCTGTCAAGGGAGCAAGATGTACTGGAACACAGGTAATGCCACTAAGCCACTTGGCAAAAAACATAGATTAATAGAAATGGATTGAACTAAGTTGTAAGAGCTAGTTAATGATAAGACTGAGCTATAAGCCAAACAGCTTGTAATTAATATAAGTTACTGTGTGTTTATTTGGGACTGAACGGCTGTGGTGTGGGATGGAAACTTCAAACAATGGACCCCGCAAAAATGTAGGAAATTATGTGTCAAAGTACCAAAACAAGCAAGAAAACACTAATATAAGTTGTGAGAGAGACCAGAGAAGACTTTCAACAAATTAATACCTTAGTGAAGAACAGAAGGATGGAATGGAATGAGTAAACGAGAAAAGAAAATGGAAGCAGAAATCTGTGGCAGTAGGGAGCAAGTCTAACAAGATGCTTGAAGAAATAGCATAACTAGGAATGCAATCCTGAGAGGAAGCCTAGTAAACGATGAGAAACCAGAGAATGGCAGTGGTCAAAAGATGCAAGACCCGGTAGCATAAGGAAGCCTGGAGCCAGGAGGAGAGAAATTAGTCCTCCTTTTTCATTCACTGGCCCTGATATTTAACTTACAAAACTCAGAGAGCGATTCTACTACCTTAAATTACTTGAAAACATTAATAAAGGTTCAAATGAAACAAAATTCTAGAGCTACATAAATGTTCTAAACCAGCGGTTCTAAACCTGTAGGTCACAACCACTTTGGTAAACCCCTATCTTCAAATATATTTACATTATAATTCATAACAGTAGCAAAATTACAGTTATAAAGTAGCAACGAAAATAATTTTATGGTTGGAGTCACCATAATATGAGGAACTGTATTAAAGGGTAGCAGCATTAGGAATGATGAGAATCATTGTTTTAAAAAGTCCTTTGTGATATAAGGATTCCTACACACCAGTGCAAATCTAATGAAATCTTCAGACTCCTTCTCAGGTCAAAGTTTTCAAAAGTATCAAACTAAACATGTAAGGTTATAAAGAAAACTATTACCTAAAAACTCCTAACAAAAACATTCTAGTGAGATGCAATATATATACTACTCTATATATATATTGGCTAGTAGAAAGAGATACCTGAGACATGTGAAATGTCATGTGATAAGATTGTGGTTGCTGAAAGGGTCATATATATTTATTACCATATTGACTTAATTTCTATCTACACTGAGAATAAAAGAAAATACTAAATTTCATTTCAGAGTTAAAAATGCATTGTACTTTTTCCATCATGTTTGTAAATTATATTTGGAACTCATCACATATTTAAGGACAGTGGTTTATGACTACCTGGTCAAATTAAATAGCAATCTGCTATATCAAAGCATATTTCCTATTATGAAAAAAATTGAAGCAAGGAAATTAATATAAATACACATCTTTGATATGATTTATTCTGCCTAACACTTATTTGGGCCCAAAATAACTATTCATAATCTACCACCTTGCTAAACAATTTTGAATAAGATCTGCTACTTCTTAAAATCAAATCCATAAGAGAACTGTAAGAGTTTGCTATTATGATTCAATTTGAAGCAGAATGCTAGGCATTGTGGTTCTCAAGATCAGATATGACACCCTTTATACTACAAAAAATAAAGGTTGCATTAAAAAATATGACTCAAGAGTCCTTATGACACAGCTTTGCAACAATAAGGAAACTGTGTAGTTGAAAGTTTTCCTTGTCCTGTTCTGTTCCTGCGACCCACAGTTCACAGCAGCTCAGACCCAAGTAAACACACACAGGCCTATATTAATAAAAATTGCTCAGGCATTTGCTCAGGCCTACCACTAACTAGTTCTTACACTAACTCAGCTAATTTCTGTTAATGTGTGCCATTACATGCTGCTCCCTGGATGGTGGACTGGCGTCTCCTGACTCAGCCTTCCTCTCCCCAGAATTCTCCTTGTCTCTTATCCTGCCTATACTTCCTACCTGGCTACTGGCCAATCAGCATTTTATTTATCAACCAATCAGAGCAACACAGATTCACAGCATACAGAACATCCCAAAGCACTACTGTAATAATAAAGAACTTGCCAGAACTTATTTGATAATAATTATTTCATCACAGATATTTTGAAGACCTTAACTGAGCCTCTAAAATAAATTCTGAAGTAGTTTTCTAAATATAAAAAAAAACTTGAAATTATTTATCTTTCAAAAATGATTTATTGACTTTCAGTTTTATGTATGAGTATTTTGTGTGCCTGATGCCTACACAAGCCAGAAGAGGACATCAGATGTGCTGGGACTGGAGTTACAGAAGGTGTGAGCCACCATGTGGGAATTGAACTCAGGTTTTCCAAGACAGCAGTCAGTGCCATACTGTCTCTCCACCCCCTATTTAAAATTTACTATTTTTTTATTTTTAAATTAGTTTACAAAGTAGTAGGTTTCTTTGTGGCATTTTCATAATACTTAGTTTTGTTTTCCTTCCCCCGAGACCCTGACATTCATTACTAATTAAACCTTCCTGTGCCCAGTATTCCCCTCCTACCCTCATGGTCCATGTGTTCCATTAGCCTCCCTCCCATATTTCCACTTCTCAGGGTTCCTTTTCTAGTTTTCAGTTGTCTACAGACTTACTCCTACAGACATAAAAGATATAAAAACCTAAGATCTGCTCGTGAGAGATACTATGTAATGTTCATCCTTTTAAGTATGGGTTAATGCCATGTAGGATTTTCCAGTTCCATTCACGTTTCTGCAAATTTCAAACTTTATTTTCCTTTACAGTTGAATAAAGTTTCATTCTAGGGGCTGGAGAGATGGCTCAGAGGTTAAGAGCACTGGCTGCTCTTCCAGAGGTCCTGAGTTCAATTCCCAGCAACCACATGGTGGCTCATAACCATCTACAATGGGATCTGGTGCCCTCTTCTGGTGTGCAGACAGAACACTGTATCCATAATAATAAACAAGTATTTTTAAAAAGTTTCCTTCTGTATATGTACCACATTTTCATTACCCATTCCTTTGTTAACACATAGGTTGATTTCATTTCCTTGCTATTACAAATAGAACAGCAATAAACATGGATAAATAAGTGTCTCTATAGGAAATGGAGTCCTTTGAAGGTATTAATGAACCGGAAGTGGTAGAGCTGGGTCATTCTCAATATGGAAGTTCAATTTTTGCCTTTTTGAGAAACTTCAACACTGATTTCCATAGTGACCACAGGAGTTTTCCTTCCTACCAATGGTGAATAATGGCTCTCCATCCTCACCTGCATGTTTCTTATGTTTTCTTGTGATAGCCATTGTGAAATGAGATAAAAATCTCAAAGTAGTTTTATTTATTTAGTTTCCCTGACAGATGAGGATGCTGAACATAAAATATTTATTGGATATTTGTTTGTCTTCAGAACACTGATTTTAGGCTTTAGATCTTTAAGCCTTTTGAAGGGGGATTGGAATATCTTCCTCTTCCTCTTCAAGTGTTCTGTTCTAGAGTATTCTAGATACAAAAGCTGTTAGATGTACAACAGGCAAAGATTTTTCCACCATTTTGTAGGCTGTCTCCTCCTTTGGTTAACTGCGTCATTTGCAATGAGAAGCCTCTTAACTTCCTGAGATGTCATTCTTCATCACTGACATTGTTTCCTGAATGACTGCAGTCCCATTTCTTTAAGTGGTTTACTTTCTCATCTACAAACTTTATGAGAGTTTCAGGTCTTATGTTAAGGTTTTTGGTCATATGTAGTTAATTTTTGTGCAGGGTTGAGAGATAAAGATATAGTCTGACAGACAGTTTTCACAGCATCACTTATTCAGTGAGCAATTTTGGCATCTTTGTTAAAAACCAGGTGGCTGTAACTGTGTGAGTTTATGTCTGAATCTTTTTTATTATGTTCCACTGGTCTATGTTTTTTGTTTTATGTGTGGGTATGCCAATATCATGTTGTGTTTTTGTTACTATAGCTCTGTAATGTAACATGGATCAGGTATGGTAATACAGCCAACCATTCTATTTTGTTGCTCAGGATTTCTTCTGCTTTCTGAAGTCTTTTGTGCTTCCAAATGAGTTCTCAGCTTGTTTTACTTCTTTTGCTTTTATATTTGTCCGAAGGATTCTTACTTTCAAATCTAATCAATTTTCTAGCATGTGCCTCGGCATTCATTATGTTGAGTGAATTACTCTGCTGTCAATGTGATGTGAAATAATCAACTTAAACTTACAGTTTCAAGTCTCTGTTGCAGTTAGATTGTTCTCTGAGGTATATTTGAAGAGACACCTTCAAAATTCAAGATATAGATGGTGCTGGGTTAATTTCCCCAAGTTCTCTAGCAAGTCTTTCCCCATTCCTTCAAAGTTTTCCTGGATTATAACTTTTTTTCCTTCAAAGTGTCTACTAACAGGAGTATTATTCCTTCTTTATCTGTCTTCCATTCTTACAGATAACTTTACTATCCTTGGCTATTTCCAGTTCTTGAAAGTCTTTGCAGGGGGTAATGGAGGGCAAGGGTCGGGGGAAAGAGAGCTTAGGGGACTGGGAGGTCCCAGCTTGATAAGGGGCAGAGAGGGAGAATGGAGAGAGAGATACCATGATGAATGAACACCCCAGGGGAATAGGAAGAAGCAGAGTGCTAGAGAGGTCCCTAGAAATCTACAAAGATACCTCCACTGTAGACTACTGGCAATGATTGAGAGAGTGCCTGAATTGACCTGCTCTGGTAAGCGGATGGCCAAACACCCTGGCTGTCAGGATAGAACTCCCATCCGGTATCTGATGGAAGTGGATGCAGAGATCCACAGCTGGGTCCCAGGTGGACCTCCAAGAGCCCAATAGGTGAGAGAGAGGAGGGACTTTATGACCTAGAGATATTGAGACCATGAGAGGAAAAAGCACAGGGACAAACAGCCAAACTAGTGGAAACACATGAACTATGAACCAATAGCTGAAGAGCCCCATGGAACTGGACCAGGCGCTCTGGATAAGGGAGACAGTTGATTAGCATGAACTGTTTGGGAGGCCCCCAGGCAATGGAGCCAGGACCTGTCCTGAGTGCATGGGCTGGCTCTTTGGAGCCTGGGGCCTATGCTGGGACACTTTACTCAGCCTGGTGTAGGGAGAAGGAGACTGGACCTGCCTCAGCTGAGTCTACCAGGCTGGGCTGACTCCCTAGGGGAGTCCTTGCCTAGGAGGAGGTGGGAATAGGGGATGGGTAGGGGGGAGGGTTAAGGGGTGGGAGAAGGGAGGATGGGGAAATCTGTGGCTGATGTGTGAACTTGAGTTAATTGTGAAATTAAAAAAGTCCTTGCTAATTTCCATATCCTCAGTGAGTATGATTAATTCTACTGGAAATACAGACTACTAGTTTTCTTTTGTTTCATGGTTATTTCAGAGGTGTGAGAAATTTTCTTGACTTAATTTTTAAATTCCTTCCCAATATTATGCACTAGTCTTTTATAATTTTTATTTTTGTAGTCTTATAGGTCCTATCCAAAGGATTCAGTATCTTTGGGCGGGGAGGGGGGTTCTAGAAAGGTTCATATTTAGAAAACTCTCTTTAAATCACATTTACTGTCTCAACGAAAATCGTTATCTTTATATGGTTTTCTGGCCCTTAAAGTGGTTTATAGTTTAAAATCTTTCCTTTAATTATACTCTGATCTACCTGGTGACTGTGTTGGGGATATATTTAGATTATGAATGAATGCATTCAGTCTTTCTGGCAAAACTTCCAATTCTCCCTTTACTAGTGTTCTTTCTATTTCAGAGACACATCATGTTTAATTTTGCTCACAAGGCCTTGTAGCAGAAGCCTGTAGGAGTCTGTTACTATATTAAAATGTAATTATATTGTAGTCTGGCATTATCTGTAATGTTGAAGGTGGTATTTTACATAGAAATTTTATAGATGTTGAGTTATTTTCTTTTTTAAGGAGATAACTTTTGAAAAGCTGGTAACCATTATTTAGCTATCCAGAGACTCATACAAAAAAAATTTAAGGACTAAAATATTTATTTAATATTAAAAATAGTTTCTTGTCTCTCACTTTCATTTTCCTGTCAATAGAAATAATCATTTTTACCTTTTACTTAGTAAAACATCTAGCACACTGTTAAGCACACAATAATCATCTGGTTCTTGTTTTTTAAAAATCTTATACTAAACAAACACACACAAAGTGAGCAGACCACCTATTGTGGTTCAACAAAAAAGTTAGAGTGTAGGAGGGGACTGGAAAGGAGAAAGGCATTCCAGATAAAGAGAAACTGACTGAACAGTCAGCAGAGAATGTCAAAACGCCGGTAAGAAAAGCAGCCAGGTTGGTAGAGGGGATGTTCTGTTCTTGTCTCCTCTGAACAATCACTGTAATTAACATTTCCTTTAGTCTGAACATTTTACACCTATTGTTCATTCAGGCTGCTGAAGCCAACAGCATAGCCAGCAGCTTTTTGTGTAGAAATAGGTGGGTCCCTGAAGTTCACTGGCGAGGTAGCCAAACTTTTGGGCTTCTGGTTCACTGAGAGAGTCTGTCTCCAGGTGTGCTACCTAGTTTTATGACAGCTTGACAACAGCTAGCATCATCAGAGAAAAGGGAACTTCAATGGAGAATCTCTCCATAAGATCGGGCTGTAGACAAGCATGCAGGGTATTTTCTTAGTGATTGATGGGGATGGCCCAGCTGTTGTGGGTGGTGCCACCCTGGGCTGCTGGGCCTGGGTTCTATAGAAAGCAAGAGCAAGCCAGTAAGCAGCACTCCTCCATGGTCTCCTCTTGCCTCCAGGTTCCTGCCCTGTTTGAGTTCCTGTTCTGACTTCCTTCTGTGAAAACCTATGATGAGGAAGCATAAGCCTAATAAACTCTTTCCTTTCCAAATTGCTCTGGTCATGGTGTTTCATCACAGCAATGGTAACCCTAAGACACCAGACAGTAAGGTGCAGAGGATAATACATTTTCTGCTGTGGCCATAGCATGTGCTCACACAGGCACCTACACATCTATGTGCGTAACACACACAAAATATTAACCAAAACCAACTAGAAAAAATAAGAAATGGTACATCAAAGAAAGTTAGGAATTGATGGAAACATCAAGTATAATATATATATATGTATATATTTATATATACGTATATATTTCATAGGTTATTAAACAGAACAATTTGATGGAGGGAACTCTTACAGGAAATTCAAGTGCATCCAATCCAGATACACTGTTCTACTTCTTTGTTTCCCCCAGGAACTGAAGCCCTGTGCTTGCTAGAAGTGCCAGCTAAATCTCCAGTCCTAGTACATTGTATGCATGTTTGAAACTGTTAAATAAAAATTATTTTAAAATTTTTAAGGAGGGGAGAGAGAAGAGGAAACTAAAACTTGGGGAAATTCACTAACCTGCTCCAAAGCAGAATTTGGCTATCTGAGACTCTGGTGTGATTTTGGAGTTTATGATATTTCATGTTCTTTATGAATTAACATAAAAATAAAACGGGCCGGGCGGTGGTGGCGCACGCCTTTAATCCCAGCACTCGGGAGGCAGAAGCAGGCAGATCTCTGTGAGTTCAAGGCCAGCCTGGGCTACCAAGTAAGTTCCAGGAAAGGCGCAAATCTACACAGAGAAACCCTGTCTCAAAAAAACAAAACAAAACAAAACAAAACAAAACAAAAACCATGGATGACTTTCAGAAAAACCAAGAAAACAAGACACATGTTAACTAATGCAAAAGGCAAATGATGACTGATGAGACCTTTTGTCTTCAGATGACCTCAACACTAAGATACTTTTAACAGAAGGCATTGGGAGTAAATGTGGGGACTTCTGCTGTCCCTCAGGTTCCCAGCACTGGCTGGCAGCTTAGTGCAGCTCTCAGACCTCATCAGAGCAACTGTTTTTGTAGTGGACAACTGTCAATACAGAGATTCACAACTGGCTAGAATGCTGGGATTTAGACGATGGTGGAGTACTCAGTCCTAAGTGCATTATCTAGATCACACCCCTCCTCTGAAGGCTCAGGGGACAGTATGGAAGAGTCAGAGGTTGGGAGGACTATCGTGAACAGTATCCGAACATGACAGGGCCATCACATTCATGAAAAAATGGCAAATGTGGCTGCCTGCACAAAGACTTGCACAAGATCAAGCCAATCAAAGTTAAATGACAGATTGGGGGTGGGGCTTGTAAGACCCACCTCTAACTGAAGAGCTATTGGCAAGGGAAGTCAGTTGTTTTTTCCAGAAGTCTGATCCATGGTAGGCTGCCCATGCTTCAGTGGAAGACCCTACACTTATGTGCACATGGGTAGCACCAACTGGATTTAATGGGTTATTTTTAAAAAGGAGGACACGAAGCTGGGAGAAGGATATGTTTGAGGAGGTCCAAGGAGTTAGAGTGAGCAGAGGTGGATATGAACAAAATACATTGCATACATGCATGAAATTCTCAAACAAGATGTATTTTAAAAAGTAAAGCTGAAAATTTAAAGAGCTGCTTTATAAATATTTAAGTCATGTTCCTGTATGTCCGAACAAAATAAAATGCACCATACAGGCTATTTTCCTATGCTTATGGTGGCATGTGACAAAGTAACATCAAATGGAAAGCAGAAGACTCGGGCTCTACTTAACTGACACTGTGTTATGGGTTGTATGATGTCCCCTCAAATTCTTATGTTTACATCCTGTGACTGAGAACTTCAGAATGTGACCTTATTCAGAAATATAATTAGTTAGAATGAGGTCACACTGAAGTAGAGTAGGTCCCTATTCTATAGGAGGAAAATTTGGACACACAAACACAGAAGGAGAATGTCTTACGAACATGAAAATAGCTAAAAGCCAAGAAGTGCCAATGATTACCGGCAAACAATCAAAGAAGCATGGAATAGGTTTTCCCTCATAACAGAAAGAATGAACACTCAAAAAGATTTGATAACCCATTCAACACAGAGAAGTTGAGCTGGTGCCTACCTACAGCCTTCACCCCTAATGACCAGTGTTCATGGTATTGGAAGGGACTCACACGTTACCAGAGAAAGGTAAACACCTACCCAGCTACAGACCCTTTGATTTACAATGGTGACCTGCCTGCAGGACATGCTGGTGCAATAGGGGCACAAAAGCTGTGGGAGTAACCGACCACTATCTAATTGGATTTAAGGCCCAGTCCATTAGGTAGGCCACAGATGTAAGAAACAACAACAACAAACAACACAACCAACTACTACTGTTCTGCCAAAGCAGTGCAGCAATAAAATTACCCCTAAAAACTTATATTCATAGATCAGTGTCTCATTCGATCATCATCAGAAACTTCCTCCTTCAGTAGATGGGAACAAATACGGTGACCCATAACTGGACAATGCGCAGAGAGTGAGAGACCTTGGAACACTTAGTTCTAAATGGGATGTCTCCATCAAATCCCTCCCTTCTAGGGCTCAGGTAACTCAGCTGAACAGGAGAAAAAATTGTAAGAGCCAGAGAGGATGGAGAACACCAAGGAAACAGTATCTTCCAGACACAACAGGACTGATGTACACATAAACTCCCAGAGACTGTGGTTGCCTGGGGCCTTCGCAAGTCTAAATATGGGTACCAGCACCGAGAAGAAACACAGGTTCCCTTCCTAAACTCATAAAGATTTGTACGGGCATATCTTTACCTTACAGGTCTTTTGTTTTACATATTATGGTTCCCGATTTTGTGTTTATATGGGACCTCTGGGTATGTCTCTGTGGTTTTATCCTTTTTATTTGGGGGAGGGGAAACTGTAATCACAATACATTGTGTAGAAAATAATTTATTTTCAAACAAAAACAAAACAAAAAAGGAAAAAGAAAAAAAATTGAGCCCTCACTACTCTAAATGTAGCACTTCTGAATTTATTTTCATGGTTCTCAATTTTCAGTGTTTTCTTCCCTTGTTTACCTGTTTTACATCTTCATTAGCCTCTTCAATTTTCAAACTAAAAAAACTTTCAACAACTTTATTAATTTGTGTATAGACATACATGTTATGGCATACAGTGTGGAGGTCAGAGGACAACGTGTGAAGCTGGGTTTTCTACTTTCTCATTGACTTAGGTTCCAGGGAGCAAACTTAGGTCATTTGAAGACAACACCTTTACTCCTTTACCAGCTGAGCCTCTTGTTAGCCCTGACCTCTTTAATTCTGCCCAAATCTTTCAACTTCTCCTCTTATGATTCCTACTGAACTGAGAGCTATTTTGCTTTAATGTTATTTTTATTTCCAGCAGCAAATATTTTCACTATCTTTCAGGTTTCTTTCTGAAAAAATCTTAAGCCATTAAATTGGTGAATAAGTATTCTTATAACTAATATCTGGTGAAAAATAGGAATCCCATTCATTTGGTCATTTAAAGTTCTAAAGGTTATTTAGTACACAAGTTAAATGTCCAAAATGAGAGACCAAAAATTACAGTGACATCAGTTCTAAAGATATTGGCTTCATCATGTCAAAAATCTCTGTATTTCATATAACATCTTCTAATTTCAGTAAATACAAACAAAAACTCCTAAACAAATGAATAGCTCCCCATATCTTTCCTCTTCACAAACATTATTAGTTTAAGGAATTGATTCGTGAAATATTATCAAAATAATTTTAAATATGATAAAAAAGAAAGCTTATACATGCCAAATGTACATAAGAGAGTAAAGAAAAATTTGAAAGTAATTTTATAATATATACTAAAACTGGCAATTTCAAGAAGGGCATGAAGTAATGGCATTAAAATGCATGGTTGGTTAACTGAAAAAATAATAAGAAGCTACACTGTATCACAAATCCTAATTAGTCTTAAATAAAAACCCAGAGCCATTTTTCCCCCTCTTGGTGTGTTTGTTTTGGTTCTGAGACAGGATCTCACTCTGTAGTAGGCTAGCCTGGAACACATCATTAGCCCAGACAAGCCTCAAACTCAGTGACATTTCTCCTTGACCAAGTCTCCACAATGGCAGCAAAGCTTTCTTGAGAGAGCATAACAGCAGGCAGTAGTACTCTTGCATTAAGAGAAAACAAGGGCATAAGAGTAAGTTTAATAAGGTATCTGTGTAATAAAATGAAGACTTATTAAAAAATGCTTGTGTAAGCATACAAAGTCTCAGGAAGGAAACCAAAATATACCTTCGGGTGTTTCTTGAATGCAGGAGTAAGAAAAGATAAGCATTTACTTAGTAACTTTTAAATAGCATGAGTATTTTTAATCATGTTCTGTTAATTTTTTTAAAGAATTTCAAATAAAAAAGTTTAAACACTCCATAAGCATCTAAGTTTGTTTGTGCATGTGTGTTGTGTGTTTATTTAAAACAGGATCTTGTTCTGTGGTCAAGCTGCATGGAGTTAAGGATATTCCTTGCATCAACCCCAAGCACATGGATTACAGGTCAGTACCATGTCTGCAAACATTTGCTTGACTGCAACAAACATTACAAGTTTTATACCACAGGCTGAGTCTTAAACAGTAATTATTAAGTTTTTCTAATTGAGAAATTCAACTATCCCTATGTATTCTATACACAGAAAGTTCCTTTTCAAAAAGTGAAGGTACTGCTTTGTTTGTTTTTTTTAGTCTACATAGTCCTAATCTGTCCACCTTAGAAGTAAGACACTGTTTCTTTAAATTATTTCAACCAGGTATCACAAGGCCAAAGAACAAGATTTTTATATTGATTACTCATTAAAATTAGAATTGTAGTGGATTAGGGTAATAATGGATTAGGCTCCACAACAAAGGTAATAAATTCACACACTAGATCTACCAACAAATATTATTTTAAAATCATTACAGTAAAAGCACAACTCTTATGTATGCCTAATATGGTTTGTGGTCCTAGCTATTCAGAAGGATGAAGCAGGAGGACTCCAAGTTGAAAGCCTACCTGGGTATCTTAGAGACACCCTGTTACTAAATAAAAATGTATGAGGTCTGGGAAAAAAAACAGCTCAATGGTAGAATACTTGAAGCTCTGGGTTCAATCCTCAATATCACACATACACACAAATCAATTTAATAACAGCACCATGTCAACAAATTCACTGTTAATATTTACTCTGTTTTCAGAGAGAAAGTGATAGAGGCAACAGCCCATATTAAGGCTAAAAATAACAATGGACACTTAACTAATAAAGAACATTAATTAATTTTTTAATTAAAGTATCTACTTGTAAATTTCATGCTGAAAAGTTCATTGTATTCATTTCTATTTTGTAATTTCCTTGAAATACATATAAGACCATGAAGCTTAAAGCAAGGACAGAACTGGAAGATGAAAACAATCTCAAAAATAAATGCATTTCTTCCTACATTTGTTCACTACATCAGAAGACCAGCTTTACTACTTTCTATCTTTTTCACTATTACCTAGCCACATCAAAATCTCATGTTCCACAGTATTCAAACTGCTTTACTTTCCTACCAGCTCCTTTGATTATGTACATATTCAAAGTTTTGCATACAAATACAACTGTAACAAAAGTATCTGCCATGAACTGTTTTTTCTCCCAGCAGATACAATAAATGCGTTTATTAAAATTTCTTTACCCAAATGCTGAGCTAGTCGTCTATAGTCAAGAACGGGATAACTACATTTAAATCCACTACGGGAACACTACTACTTAGGAGACAATACAGGTAGAATATAAACCCCCCTATTTTAATAATCAATAACATTGCAATTAGTTTGTAAAAGAAGGGGACCAGAAAAGGACTATAGAAAGACTTCAACATTATAAAGAATACTTCCATTCATTGTTCTGACTATACAAAATACTGACAAAAAGAACAGTACAGTGTCAAAAACTTATTTACCACATAACAATCAAAATAAATACTGAATCTTTAATTTCAAAATATTTCTTTAAAATTGTCTCTAGTTGGCAGTAGTAGTTTTATATTAATATTTCCAAACAATTCCTGTTTTACTAATTTGATGTTCAATTAAGATTTTATTTTCTATCGTGAATACACCAGAGGGTAATGTGCAGAATATACAAAGATGAAAAAAATACTGCAAGATTTTTCTTTAATGCAAAACATAAACAATATGTAAGTCAAATGTAGATAGTAACAGTAATTCCAAAAATATCTTTTACTTTTATAAGTAATTTTATAAGAAAATTTGACTTTCAAGTGGATCAATAAAATATGAATTGTTTTTGTCTTAGCATATCTATTTTTAGATTTTAAACTATTGACTCCCTTAGCTAATCTCCATTTAACTATCCTGCCTTAGCTAATATATTTTTTTGCTTTTGATTAAATATGTCTATGGCATGCTGACCACACTCAACCAATAAGTCTTTTTAATGTGTTAGAATAAGACTTTGATTCCAATAATTTAGTTAGATGTTTAAAAAGTCAATTGTTGGTTTTCAAACCTATCTGTGCTGATTTACTTATTATTTATATTAACATTATTTAAGTCATGGACTACATACAGTATGAAAAGAAAGTTGTTTCTATGCAAACTAAGGACAACTAGACAGAAGTTAAGTCCTGTTTTAAAATTAAATGAAGGTGACATAACATATTCTAGGAAATCTGAAAATTCTGAAAGCACTTAGTGTTTTTCAAAAGTATTTTCAAAAGTGTTTATTCCAGCTAGGAGTGGTGGCATATGCCTTTAGTTCCAGCACTCAGGAGGCAGAGGCAGGCAGATCTCTATGAATTCGAGACCAGCCTGCTCTACAGAGTGAGTTCCAGCACAGCCAGGGCTACAGAGAGAAACTCTGTCTCAAAAGACCAGAATGGGGGAAAAAGTGTTTATTTCACTTTAGGGCAATTAAATGGTAGACCATGCATATTATGTAAAAAGTTAAGACAGAACTCTCAACTCCATAAAAAAAAGATATAAAATCTGTAAGAAAAAGTTAGCAAATGAATGTTTGTTTTGTTAAATAATTTAAATAAGGTTATTTTCCCAATTTAACTTTTTAAATATCCTATGACATTTCCCAATCTCACCAGTTATGAAGTAACCTACTACCCTTTTCTTTCCTGAAACACTTATATTGGTTTGAAAAGCCACCTGAATAAGACCTTTATGGTTATAGTATGCAGCTGTATGCTCCTGGGCATAGGACAAGGATTCCACAGCTCTACAATAAGACTGAGAACAGTTCTGATACACAGTCAATGCCCGTTGAATACCTATTGAGCAGGGAAAGGTACTTACTGTGATCACAGCCTTGCTAAGACAGATGGATCCCCTGCAGCCATATTCTGTCTCATCTTCAGATTTGTAGTAACTCAAAGTATTATTCTTCAAAACTACCCAACGATCCTGCCATCCATGAATATAGTTTGTCCACTAGGTATGAGAAGAAGAGAAAGGAGGGGAAAAAAATAAAGTCAGTATTTTAGAAATTGAGAGTTTCCAAAATTTTAACACAAAACTTTGAAAAGCTGTAACAATTACAATAAACAGTAAAAAGATTAAGTGATAAAAATTGACATTTCTAGTATAGAATGAATGACCTTTGGTAATTTTATTTTAATAGCTAGGAAATAAAAAATATAATATTTTCTTCTACATTTGTAAAATTCTGCCACGATCTTTGCATACTTTCAGCTTCCCTTCTTCATCATCTTTATGGTATTTAAATTGTCCTGATCCCTATATAAAGCAACATGCTCAACAAATCAGTTACATGGTCTCTCTCCTACACCAAATACTGTATAGTCTTCTGAAAAAGTATAAAGCCAATCACCACCAAAATGCTACTCATGTATGTTAGTCCCATATGAAAATCGTATGATGGTCATAATTACATCAAAGAAAAAAATCTACATCATTAATCTTTATTAAGTTCACAGTAGTTTTAACTTTTCCCCTATAGAACTGATGACTACATATTTAAAATGATTAATTCATTTACAAGTTTCCCTTAAGTTATATTTTTCTAACCCAGAAGAACTAATACAAATATAAAGTTGGATCATTTGGATCACCCATCATGATTTCTGTGTTGCTAAGGTACTGATATACAGAGTAAATATTACAATCTAGAAAATGGCAAAGGTAAGTAATCTGATTTGATGGAAATACTTGATTTTTCATGTTTTTATTTATGTCTGGTGTTTTAACACAAACAATTCTAAAAACAAATTTAAACTGGATTGTTAAACAATGCATTAGCTCAGGCTCTTTACCCACTGAGAAATCTTTTCTATTTCTATTTCCTAATTAAGCACATTTGAGATTGGTTCTGCTTTTAAGTCTAATCTTCATTACTATAAGCCATCTCTGGGAGCTCACCCATGCTGACAATTTAACTCACTCTTTTCTAAGGGGTCTCTAGGCACTATTTCCTTATTTCTAACAGCTTGTGACTCAACCAGCACTTGCCCACTTGAAACAAACGATAGTTCCATACAGAACTGAGATCACCTCCCTTAAAAGGTATATTTCCTCCCTATGTTTCTGTTTCCTTGGTTGTATTACTATTTCTGCAGTCATGGAGACTAAAGTTAGCTTAACACCAGATACATGAACAGAATAGTAAATACAGGACTAAATAGACCCAATTTTGCTACCTGTGCTGGGGGAACTTGGACAGGTCACTTAACTTTTGTTTCTTTGTATGTTGTTTGAATGGCTGAATAAAATAGTGAAAATGACTAGAACAGTTATACAAGACACTCAATATCTGGCTGATCCTTTTCTCATAGTTTATCACCAAATCTCATTAATCTTTCCTTGATATCAACCTTTAAATTTGACCTCTCTTCCCAGTTTCCAATAATTCCAATCAAATGATCAGCTTCCTAGATGCTTGAGAAGTCTTACCTCTCTTAACCTACTTTTAAGAATAACCTTATTAAGTACACTTGTTAAGTTATTAAGTGTATTAGTGAGACTCCAGCCGTGAACTTACATGGACAATTCCCTATTCTCTACCACATTAAAGGGCAAACCAGCATTTAAGAACCTCCAGGTCAATCCTAACTTGATGCCCATTATTATCCTTTATTAGCTAGTAATTATGCCTATGTTGCCTTCTATGTGTTTCTTTGTCAATCAAGTTTCTCTCTTAAGAGTTAAGATTATGCCAGGTAGTGGTGGTACACGCCTTTAATCCCAGCACTCGGGAGGCAGAGGCAGGCGGATCTTTGTGAGTTCAAGGCCAGTCTGGGCTACAGAGTGAGTTCCAGGAAAGGGTGCAAAGCTACACAGAGAAACCCTGTCTCAAACCCCCTCCCCCCAACAAAAAAAAAAAAAGAGTTAAAATTACATAACAAAAGATTAGAACAGTGTCTGGCTTGTCTTATTAACTCAGTTTGAGGCATAATTATGCATAGATAAGGAAGCTTAACCATCAACATCTCTCTCTAGATCCCTTCTAAAGTGAAAAAAGGAACTCCAATGATGATGTATTTACAATTTGTATTATTTTCTTATAGTGGAACCAACAAATGGCATAGGCTTCAGGACTCAATAAATGTTTTATTTGCTATTATTGCACCAAGAAAGCAGGGTTTTGCCTTTTCTCTGCCCCTGTATTTGTTTCCACTCACCTATTTAATGCAGGCAATGCTACATGCTAGATATTAAAGGAAAATCAAAGATTCCTTTATATTGCTAAGTTTGGCAATCACAAATTCAACAACAAAAATAAGAGTCAGAAGCAAGTTCCGTACAAAATGATAAAGGGATTCAATGGAAAGAGACATTGAACATTTATATAATCAAAGGCTTTACGGAAAGGACAGCATTTGAGATGGACTTAAAGAGCCAAATATGCTAGATCATGCCTATAATCCCAGCATTTCAAGGCTCTGGAAGGTAGGTCAAGAGTTAGAGGCCAGTCTGGCCTATACAGCAAAGCTCTATCTCAAAAGAAAGAACTAGAAGTGGTGGCCTACACCTTAAATTCAGCATTCAGGAGAGGAAGAGAAACCTCTCTGAGTTTGAGGCTAGCTTGGTCTAAACAGCAAGTTCTAAGCCAGCCAAAGCTACATAGTAAGACCTTGTCTCAAGCAAGAAAACAAGCAGCCAGTGTGTGCATGGTGATGGGAGACCCAGAAAAAGTTGGCTAAGATTTCATTTATCCAGGCTTAGTTGCTTCCAAGTGTCAAGGTATGAACCTTTCTCAACATGTTCCATCCCATTTGTCATAACTACATGGAATTACTACTTAACTAGGATTTTCAGAACAGACATGATTAAGAAATATGTTTCATAGGTATTTCTGATTATCATTTAAAAGGGAAAAAACTTTTGGACTGGCATATTTTTGAATCAAATTTTTATTCTCTCAATTCCAGACCCATCCCATTTTATGAAACAAGAAAGAAAATGGATTACAATTTGGACTTATCTATATAACTAACTCAACAGGAGAAAAAGAACAGATGTGGAAAACTAGCTCATGTTTAAATTATCAGGTAAATTACAAAGGGTTCAAATTACAAAAGACACGTACTTTAAGCTTAAAAACATGCATCAACTAAAGTGTGAGTGTACGTATTCAGTATAAAGTTCCTTCGATGAGGCTGCAGTTATAGGACAGTAGAACACTTGCCTAGCATGCAAAATGCCACTAGGTTTGCTCTCTAGCAATGTCCAAAACTAAATAAAGCACCTTCTAGAAACAGAAGCTAGCCAGATGGCTCAGACTGTGAAGTACTTGTTATGCATACAGGAAGACCTGAGTTTGATCCCTAGCACCCACATAAGAATGCCAGGCACAGTAGTGATATATGCCTACAACCCCAGGGCTGGAGAGGTAGAGACAGAGGATCTTTGGTGCTAGCTAAATTGCAATCTCTAGGTTTACTTTCAGACCCTGCCTCAAAATACAAGGTGGAATAGCCGGGCAGCAGTGGCACATGCCTTTAATCCCAGCACTCGGGAGACAGAGGCAGTTCAAGGCCAACCTGGTCTACCGAGGGAGATCCAGGACAGGCACCAAAAGCTACACAGAGAAACCCTGTCTCAAAACAAAACAAAACAAAACAAGGTGGAGAAGGATTGAGAAAGACACTTTACTTTAGATCTCTGGCCTCCAGGCAGATGTACACATGCATATACACAAACCCATATAAAAATAAAGGTTTCCATAAAATATTATTTTTAGCTATAATTATATATATATATAATTTTTTGTTTGTTTGTTTTCAAGACAGGGTCTCACTATGTAGCTCTGTCTGTCCTAGAACTCACAGTGTAGACCAGGCTGGCCTGGAATTCACAGCTATCCATTTGCCTCTGACTCCCAAGTGCTAGGATTAAAGGTATGCACCACCACACTGGACTATATAACCATAAATTCTTAAATTTCAGGAAAATTTTCTTTACAGCTGTTCAAAGTTTTATTCACATTGATTGTATACATACATACAGAACTGTCAAAATGAAAACAATCCCCCTTTCATGATCATGATCAATATATCCCTACACATTTAAATGCCTGAGAGTCCTCCTTAAAAACCTGATTTTGGGAGTCAGGGCCTTACTACAAAGGTTACATTAGTTAGCTTGGAACTTGTACTTCTCCTGCTTCAGCCTCCTGGGTGCTGGGATTACACACGTACAATTCTGCCTGCCACCCACGTTCAGGTTCACACTATACTTCATACACTACCCTGTATACAACAGGTCACAGAACACATGGCTTTTTTTTTTTTTTTTTCATCAGTCATTCCAATCTCTCACTCTGCAAAAAATGATGATCAAGAAGTCAAAAGTAAGATGGGAGGTGGCGGTGGTGCAACCCTTTAATCCCAACATTAAGGAGTCAGAGGATTGTGGATCTCTGTGAGTTCAAGGCCAGTCTGGTCTACAGCGTTCCAAGGCAGCCAGAGCTACACAGAGAAACCCTGTATCAAACAAATAAACAAACAACAACAACAACAAATCAAAAGTATAGCTTGTTTCATAAAACACTTGAACATACTTACATATGGCAGTTGCTTCTCATCTAATGAGAAGTAATGAAACTATCAGAATCAGGAGAGACAACCCATTTCATAACCACTTGGAAATGCAAACTTATGTGTTCAATACAGATTCTTAAATTATAAAGATACATTATATCTAAATAAACACTGGGGAGCTTCACTTTACTGAAAGCATTACATTAAAATTTCAAGAATGATCACAGCATCAAACATAACATAATTTTCTACTCTGTAAATAAAACTTAACACTTGGAAGCCTTGCATCTGACATACTTAAGTCTGTCCCAGGCTTTCTCTCTTCAGCTCAAGACACTGTAATAGTCTAATCTCAGACAATTCCAGAAATGATGTTCAAGAACACTAGAAGCAGAGTGATTTCTTAATGGCCAATAGCACATGACTTGGTATCTTATGACCTGCCTGTTAAGGGACCAGCCCCAACTCCCTCTGGAAGCACTGCTAGCTCTAAGCATTTCTTAAAGTTTAACAGGAAAGGGCAGGGAAGTCAAAAAGACTGAGTCTTCCCACAACAAAAGTGTAAAATATAACACATCGTAAACTATTAACAAGATCACTCATTTCCAGCCCTATAAATGCTATCTAGGCTAAAACAGAAAAAAAAAAAATTGCAAAGAAGCTTTTAAAAGTACAGGGGGGAAAAACAGAAATGTCTTCTCTTAATACACAAATACTGTATTACTAAATAATGCTCCTTTCCCTGAACTTTATAAGGGCCAGTCTTCACTCTGACACGTTCCAACTTACTATTAATATTTATTATCCAAGTGTAACAATTCAATAGCTCTTTTCTGAACTTGGATAAGAAGGGGTAAAGTACAAAAGTGCTACACACACTTTCTACAGTCAAGAATCACTCACACTTCAAAGTTTACTATCTCAGATTTCAAGGCCAAACCCAGTCAACTGTCTTGCCTAAACCCGCTAGAGCTGAACCCCACCCCACCCCACCCCGCCCCAACCTATCCTGGTGGGGACCTCCAAAACAATATTGTCTGAAAGGTCCATTTAGCTGCCCTCGCGTCCAGTACTTCAGACAAGACACCACGGTTGCCCAACCCAGATTCCTACACCCCAGACAGCTGCCGCCTTGGGTTCCAAGTTACCAGATGCACCTTGCCTTCTAAACTGGATCGCGGATTAAATACACGCTTTCCAAGGTCCTCGGCCAAAGCTGCCAAGCTCCTGGGGATTGGGGGTGGCGACGTGGGGTGGGGGGGGGGGGAAGGACAGTCCTAAACACCTCCTATCCCACCCTTGGCCAGGCACTCATTCCAGGCGGACCTTTCGGGCCCCGCACCCCAAGCACATTCCGCAGCCCCCGCCCCGGGACAGTGGGTGCCTCCCGTCCAGCCCCACCCCGGGTCCCGAGCGAGCCGCTCCCCTCGCCCGGCGGCAGGTGAGTCCTGGCAGCGGGTCGTCGGCCCCCCGCGGGCGGCTCACCTTGCTGAGGACCCCGCAGCGCTCTACAGGCGGCCCGGACTCCGTCTCCGGATCCTCCTCGGAGCCCGACGAGTTCCAGCTCTGGTTATCCGACATGGAGGCGCGACAGGCGAGCAGGAGACCGGCCCCCGCTCCGCGAGCTGCGCCAGTGCAGGCGCCCAGTCCCTGGGGTGAAGGGTCGGGGGATGGCACAGCCAAGAGTGCCCGCTCCGGGACGAGCGGGAAGAGGAAGAGGGACGAAGTGCGCCCGCTGCGCCGCCGCCGCCGCGCCTGACACCGGGCGGACCGGGGAAGGAGGACGAGCGGCGAAGAAAGCCTGCCCTTCCAGCCGTCAGCCGCCGTGGCCGTGACCCCTGCGCTGCGCCCGGCGCCGCCACCTGAACTCGGCCCCCGAGGCGCCAACCTCAGTCAGGGAGGGAGGAGGGGAGGAAGACGGGAAGAGCCAAGCCAACGGCAGAGACCCAGGTCCGCTCACACCTCCGCTACGGCCGCCATCTTCCTGCCGGGCCCACTATTTACCCTCCCTCCCCTCGCCGCTCCCTCCCCCTCCGTCCTCCCATCCTCCCTCCACCCCGCCCCGGGCCCCTCCCGGCGGCTCACGACGCTCCCTACCTCCGGCCCTCCCGGGTGACGACGGGTAGGGAAGGAGGCGGAGCGGGGAGAGGAGAGAGCTTGACAGGGAAGCCGCTGCGCTGCATTCTGGGAAGGCGGCCGCTGGGTCCGCCGCGCAGCCTCCTGGGAGTTGTAGTCTCAAGCCTAGGCAACTGGTGGGTGTCCGGGGTGCGCGGAAGGCTGGTTGCCTGGGGGAACCTTCAGAGGGCCAGTGGGCTGCTTTTGACAGTCGTGTGGCCCTTCGGTCTAGCTGGGCTTCTGAGACTGCCTTCCGTGTTTATGACGATCCCTCGGTCCCTACGAACCAGGACGTGAAAAGCCTCAGGTGAGGATGCCGGGTTGTGCGTAGCTGCTTTCCGGAAAGCCCGGGAACATCTTTGCGACTTGCCTGGACGAGCATGTCAGGGGCTCGGCCGCTTCGCTATGGGCTGGAGGCTAGGCGTTTATGACCCCTCCAGTCACACACTGAAGATTTTTTTCTCTCTAAAGCCGCCACTGCTAACCCTGAAGGACTACTGCCTGTGTCTTTAGGAATTAGACTTAATACTTGAGGTTTACTGCTGTTGAAGGAAGAAATCCTTCAGACTATTTTCGTAAGCGATTTGCATTTTTACATTTATAGAATTTTTATTTTATGGGAAGTAATGTTGAGGTTGTCGGGGAACAAATAACGTTAAAAGAGGTTTTTATAAAAAGTGAAATAAGGATCAGATTGTATCCTGAAGTTTTCTTAGTTGTAAACGAGTCATGTCCTCCCCTAAAGACAGGAAAGGTTGGATAGAAACTTTCTATCATAAAGGTCGAAACGCAAGTTTTATTGAATAATAAGGAAAGAGACAATGGGTGGCTATCAATTTCCTGATCATTTCTAACTTTGAAATTCCTTATAAGTAGTAAAAAGAATTTCTGCTTGCTACCCAGTTGGGAAAGAAAGAAGGTATTTTGAGTGTGGGTGATAAGGCACAATGTCTAGGGAAGAAAAACAAAAAACAAAAAACAAAAACCGGGAGCAATGGGAGAGGCCCACCTATGCATATTGATAGGAAGTGGTTCTTAGAAGTACTTGTGGTATCTTTCATTTCGGTAGATTGACACTAAGTGCAATAGATTATAAAGATTATAAATCTGCCGTGTGTCAGTTGTATATCACTTTCTATTGTAAAATCGTGACATTGCATACTTGAAAGACATTCAAAAGAATAAAACCTTAAGAGATAATGCTTTTAAGAATACCTTGTCAAGGTGTTAAAATATAATCCAAGGTTATCATTCAACAGAGCGGGTGGGAGAGTGCAAGCCACTTTGTGAATGACCAAGAGTATGCGCTTAGAATGGTCTGCTTCACTTAGTGAATCTAATGAGGCTAAGACCTTCTAATTCTTGTTCTAGGTTTTAGAATCATTGCTCTGAAATAAAATGTTAGTTAAGTAAAAGTATTGAGAAATTCACTTCACAGTGCAATTTAGAATCACAGAAACAGTGTTATGTTTGCTTCTGAAATTGAACCTTCCATTATATTTTATGTCTCACTTAGGTTTTGAATAATTGTGACCACCAACACCCAGCTCCTACTTCTCTGGTTGAAAATTGCTTCATTATATTTAGTATTAATGTATGAGAAATTATCTTGCTACATTGGTCCAGTCTACTAAGGCTAAAGTATTTTAAGTGCAGGATGATTTTTGTATAATGACTGGAGTGCCACATTAGAGAGTATGATTTGCATCAGTACTGTTAGTGGAAAGAAATATCAATTCAAGAATGAAGTACACAAACCTTTATTTCATAATAAAAACTGATAGCTTTCTAGATGTCTGTCATACATAGGGCCTTCTCTAATCCTTATTAGTTCATTATTTTCATAAGCTTTAATTTTTAGACCTGTATACCATGGGAATGAGGTAGGAAATTAATTGTTGTTGGTTTTTTGTTTGTTTATTTGCAAATGGACATTTGGGCCCAGCATTTTATTGAGCAGTCTATTCTTACTCTTAAACAAATATGCTACCTTTATGGTATATAAAAGCCTAATATATAGTCCTGCTATTCATTCTTTTTCATTGATATATTTATACCTGTATCAATACTTTACTGACTTAATTACTGTTTAGCTTTTGAATATTCACTTAAGAAATTTTCCTGATGTTCTTTTTCATTTGAATGTTTTTCATATCTTCTCTTCCAAATAATTAGGAGAGTAGCTTGTTGAATTGGTTGAGAACTTGTGGTTTGATTTGGGGCTGGGAAGATGGTTCTGTCAGTGAAGTTCCTGCTGCTCAAGCTAGAGAACCTGAGTTCAGATGCCTAATATCCATGTAAAAGCCAGGCAAGGTGATACACATCTGTAATTCCAGAGCTGGCTGGCTAGAGACATGTGGATCTCTAGAGCTCACTAGCCTGCCAGCCCAATTGAAATGATGAGGTCCCAGGCTCTGTGAAAGACCTTCCTTGTCCTTAAAAACAAGGTAGAAAGCAATTAAAGAAAATACTCAAAGTTGCCCTGTACCATGAATCTAAAAAAAGTCTTCTAATAAAAAACCCAGAGCCAGATATTGGGGTAAAAGCTGAAAGATCAGAGAAGCAGAACAGCCAACCACTAGCTTACCTCTACAAAATCCTCAGCCTCAAGAGAGTGAGTTCCTGTTTCCTCACACCTTATATACCTTTCTGTGTCCTGCCATATTACTTCCTGGGATTAAAGACATGTGCCAACACTACCTAGTTCTGTTTCTTTTATGTAACCCAGTGTGGCCTTGAACTCACAGGGATCCAGACGGATCTCTGCCTCCCAAGTGATAGGATTAAAGGTGTGTGCCACCACTGCCTGACCTTTATGTCTAATTTAGTGGCTGACTCTGTCCTCTGATCCCCAGGTAAACTATTGGGGTATACAATATATCACCACATTTCCCCTTTTTTGTCTAAAATAATAAAAGGTTATAACTAATATAAGAAAAACTACATACAATAAGTACAGTAAGTATATACAATATATAAAGGCAATAAATACATCTACAATGTCTAGTCCATTTGCATTTACAAATTCAGAGAAAATACTCTATTATTTATCCTATCTTTGTGATTCCAAAGAATTGTTCCTAATTCTTTTCTGGGACATGGACTGCTCTCACTAAATGTGAGGTCAAACTGTTGACCTTGTGTACATCCTAGTTCACAAATGAGTCTGTCAGGTACACTAAGCCTATAGGCTGAAGATGATGCCCCAACACTGCAGAAAAACCTCAGGTGACTGTCCAGGAAGCTGGCTGTTTCTGTCAACTCACATTTTTTTTTTTTTTTGAAGCTGCTTGCATGCACTTCCTGTTTTTATTTTTTATTAGGCAGTATTTCCTTCTTGGGTCTCTGAGGGAGTTGAAGATCAGTTAGTTATAGTTATAGTTTTCCATGTTAAAAATTCCAGAAAAGAAACTCACTAAGAGGTGTAAGTGTATAAATTTGAAAGACGTTATAAGACAGTTCTGTTAGTAATATAAGTTAGGATAGAAAGTGAATCAGGTACATTTTGGACTTACCAAAATAGGATAGATAATGGAATTATTTTCTCTGAATTTGTCAAATATGAATGGACAAGACATTTTTTTAGGTATTTATTGCTTGTATATATGGTATATAGTTATTTACTTTTGTATATAGTTTTTCTTATATTAGTTATAACTTTTTTCTTTTTATTAAAATAGAAAAGGGGAAATATGGTAATATTTTATTTGTACTGAAATGCGATTTTATTTGTATGTTAATAAAGTTGCCTTGGGGTTAGAACAAGCCATAGCAGAAGCTGGGGGGTGGTGGTTGCATGCCTTTAATCCCAGCACTTAGGAGGCAGAGCTAGGCAGATCTCTGTGTGTTCAAGGATACAGCCAGGATGGCAACACACACCTTTAATCTCAACACCAACCATAGAAAACCTGGAGGTCTGTACAGACACATGAGGAGGTCATGTGGTTGGGTTTACAACCAATGAGATTAGGTTCCTATAGATAAGGCATCCAAGCTACTATATAAATAAAAATGTCTCCTATAGATAAGGTATCCAAGTCACTATATAAATAAAAATGTATTCTATAGATAAGGCATCCAAGCCACAATAAAAAGATGTGTTCTATAGATAAGGCATCCACGCCATTACATGAATAAAAATATGTTCTATAGATAAGGCACACCCAAGCCACTCTATAAACAAAATGTGTTGTATAGATAAGGCATCCAAGCCACTATAAAAATGTCTCCTATAGATAAGGCATCCAAGTCACTATATAAATAAAAATGTCTTCTATAGATAAGACATCCAAGCCACTATATAAATAAAAATGTGTTCTATAGATAAGGCATCCAAGCCACTATAAAAAAGATGTGTTCTATAGATAAGTCATCCAAGCCACTCTATAAACAAAATGTGTTGTATAGATAAGGCATCCAAGCCACTATAAAAATGCCGTTAATCCCAGCACTCGGGAGGCAGAGCCAGGCGGATCTCTGTGAATTCAAGGCCAGCCTGGGCTACCAAGTGAGTTCCAGGAAAAAGGCGCAAAGCTACACAGAGAAACCCTGTCTCGGGAAAAAAAAAAAAATGTATTCTATACATAAGGCATCCAAGCCACTATGTAAATAAAAATGTGTTCTATAGATAAGGCATCCAAGCCACTATAAAAAATGTCTCCTATAGATAAGGCATCTATGCCACTGTGCTTTTAATTCAACCAGTGATTCTTAGCATTTCCCATTTGTGTTATCCACTGTCTTATTTTGCCTAACATTAGTTCTGTGGAGTTCATTATTACCTTCTATTTCTAATATTTCAGATGAAGAAACTTAATTACAGAAAAGTTAAATAATTTTCCAAAAGTCATAGTAAAGATGTATTTGGTTTTGAGCCCAAGAATCCATATTTCAGAGTTCATTCTTATCCCACTTGAGTATTTCCTCAATTCTTTCTTCTAATTCTTCCACCTCACCTGTCTCTGGTAGGAACTAGACCAAACAACAATCCCAAAGCCTTCTTGTGCCTTGTATTTCCACTACCGATATCCAGAAGCCAAAACTCTTTGAGATGTTGGAAATAAAAATGTTTGCTATTTTACCGATCAGCATATAGAGACATGCTGTACACTTCAAAGATGAGTTTTGGGAAGCCCAATTCAGTCTATAACAAAACCTATGTGCTCCATATTCCTATAATAATCTAGTGATAAAGATGTACTTTGCATTAAATAGTGAATTTAACTGTTCTTTATAAAATTATAAAATATTATAAAATAACACCTCCAAAAACTATGAGCAATTAGTTAAAGTTGAGGGATTTTGTAAGAACCATGATTTTGCAAACTTTCAAATAAAGATGTTAATTTGTGAAATAGAGGTGGTAATCTATGAACCATGGCAGTCTAAAAACTAAGCTGCATGGTGCTGTAATACTGCTGCTCCTCAAGAGGTTATCTGGGGGATTGTTAGTTAGTGGCCAAGCCTATGCTACATACCAAGACCTTGCCTAACAAAACCAAACAAACAAATCTAGAGAAGAGATGAACTAAATATAGCATATTAATAATATAGCTGTATTGGTAACCCAATTTTCATGAATGAAATAATTATCTAGGTGGCGATAGTATCAATCATTCAAGTTTTCTTCTGTATTATTTTATATGGAAAACACCTCCTAAATATCTTATGAGTGTGGGTGTATGTTTATACTGGTTAAACTGGTGTCCTAGCACCTCTTAATATCTAGTCTTGTAAATTAACTTTGAACTTAAGGTTATTGGATTTCTTATTTCCTCTACATTTTTTCTCCAAGATTGAGAGAAGTGATGATTGTAGCATCTTTCTCCACCCTGTTGATGCCCAGTTTTCCATTTTGTGGGTTTTCTTGGTTTGTCTGTTTCATTGTTTGGCTGGTTGATTTGGTTTTTAGTTTTTTGAGACAGTGCTTTAATAGCCCAAGCTGGCCTAAACATGTTGCCAGTCCTCCTGCCTCAAACTCCCAAATACTGGGATTACAAGTGTGAGCCACCATGTCCACCTCCCCATTCTTCATGTTATGATGCATAGTAATGAAAATTACAACTGATGTCTACCCCAAAAGGATTATATGACACATCACCATTTAAAAATCTAATGTTTCCTTTCTGGCTTTTTTGTTTGTTTGTTTGTTGTTTTTGCATTTGTCTGGATCTCTTTGGGGGATAGATTTTCAAAAATGCCCTACTGGACTCTTAACATAGTGTGTATTCGATTACACTCCATTGTTCTGTGTCCGAGCTCTCCCTTCTTGCTTCAAGCCAAAGCGTCTCCAGTAGAGTGGCTCCTGAACAAGCAATTGTAAGGAGCTGGTGGCCAGTTATGGTTTCAGAATGAGCCACATGGGGAACAGCAGTCAAACAATTTATTAGGATTGACCAGTTGGGCACTATAATTGCTTTTCTTGAAGGCTCTGTTGACTAGAACAGGCAGAAATACATTCAAATTATGTCCAGTATGAGAAAGATTATTTCAGAGATCTCAGAATCCTCAACTGGTTTTGTGTGTATTGGAAAATTAAAATAAGGTCTTGGTGTTTTTCCATCCACCTCTGGGCCTCATGGTATCTTTTATCTGAGTTTTTGTGGTCTCATTCTCTTTCAATTCTTATCTTGCAAAGAGAAACGGATAGTTGGCCAGCCAATGCTATAATTAGTTTTTTCCACGAGTATGGTATTCAAAGAGGGCTCTCTCTCTCTCTCTCTCTCTCTCTCTCTCTCTCTCTCTCTCTCTCTCTCGTTCTCGCTGTGTGTGTGTGTGTGTGTGTGTGTGTGTGTGTGTGTGTGTGTGTTGTTGGTAGTGGGACTTTGACTAGAAGCATCAGCAGCATATCTAGTACATATTACTTTATTAGAGTCTGTTTTTAACTATATGAGTTGGGAGGGGAAGTTGCATGGAAAAACATAATTTAGTACATATAAAAACCCACTGATACACCCTACACAGAAACTGAATATTTTTAAAAACATACTAGCATATGATAAAGATTTAAATGAATGAATTAGACAGCATACATTACATTCTCCCAGTATAATTTGAGTTCCATTGATGGACAAATTTTCAACTGTTTTCAACCATTTTTTAATTTTAATACCAGTAACAGTGCTGAGCACATAGAAGGTATCAATATAATTAATGAACGTATAAGCAGTTTAAAATACTTTTAAAAGTATAAACATACAAGGTATTATGTTGACTGCTATGGGAATTTGAATATAGTAAAGTGTAGTGCGAATTCTAATTGGTCTTAATAATAAAAACCTGGAGTTAGATATAGGGGTAAATGCTGAAAAAATTAGAGAAGAAGCCAGCCCAAGTTACCTCTGACCTCCATGACTCCTCAGACCAGAAAGGGGGCTGAGCTCCTGTCCCCGCCTGCCTTATATTCCTCTCTCCTCCCAGCCATATCACTTCCTGTTTCTACCTCTCTAGTGCTGGGATTAAAGGCATGTGCCTCCCAAGTACTGGGATCAAAGGCATGAGATCTCAAGTCCTGGGATTGAAGGTATGTTTCTGTTTCTCTTTTAGACTTGATCAATCTCATGTAGCCCAGGGTGGCCTTGAACTCCTGATCTTCCTGCTTCTTCCTCCCAAGTGCTGGGATTAAAGGTGTGTGCCACTATTGCCTGGCCTTTATGGTTAACTAGTAGCTGGCTCCACCCTCTGATCTTCAGGAAAGCTTTATTTGTTAGAGCACAAACAAAATACCCCTGCATTTCCCCCATTTTGTCTAAAATAAAGGTCATAACCAATATAAGAAAAACAATATACAATAAGTACAATAACTATACACAATGTATAGGCAATAAATGCAACAATATCTAGTCCATTAACATTTGACCAATTCAGAGAAAATACTCCATTATCTATCCTATCTTGGTGAGTCCAAAGTCTTATACCTAATTCACCTTCTATCCTAATTTGCATTGCCAACACAAAACTATTTTTTTTGTCTCTCAACCTTATACACTTATATCTCTTTAGCGAATTTCTTTTCTGAATCTGGTAACAAGGAAAACTATAATTATAAAGTCTTCAATTCAATCAGAGACCCAAGAAGGAAGTAATATTACCTGAGTAAGCAAGAAGTGCAAGCTAACGACTTCCAAAAAATGTGGGAAATGACAGAAACAACTGGCTGCCTGGACAGCCACCTAAAGTTCCTCTGCAACATTGGGACATCCATCTTGGGCCTACAGGCCTAACATATCTGACAGACTTTTCTATGAAGCAGTATATTCTGAAGGTATATAATCTACCTTGTCTTTGCAAGGTGCAGCAGTCCTTTCTTTTGTGTCCTGCTTGTCCCATTTGGACAGCACACTGTCAGCAGTCAAGGCAAGGGCACTTTTTTGCCCAGTGGCTAACTCTTGCCACATAGAAAGTAAACTCTATGTGGAGTTTCTTCGATACCCACCGTCTTCTCCAAAGTAGATTCATGCTGCTAGGAGCAGACATATCTCATTGTTATTTAAAAAAAAAAAAAAAAAAAAAGAACCTATGTTATTAAAACATCTTAAATGCTATATTATGTAGATCTCTGAAGTGTTTAAAGACCACCTGTCTACATAAAATGTATCTGTTTGACCTTGAAAACATACCTAACACGACTACAAGTTTGATTGTAAAAAGTAACTAACTGCTAATCTTCATTTCTTTATTATCCTAGTTTATAATAATAACTTTCAAGGACTAGCAATTTGCATTACATTGTTAAATGAGATGTATAGGTACAATACCTTAAACAAGATTAGAAAGTATGTACAGTATGTTCTAACAAAAATAATCTCAAATTTGTATCAGTATAAAAAGATCCATATCAATGTAAAATATTTAAAACAAATAGTTTCTTTTTAAAGTAGATTCAATAATCTATCCTCTTATCCTATCATATCTATATCCCCTTTTTTCTTTTCAGAATAGATTTAATAATCTACCCTTTATCCTATCATTTCTATATCTCCTTTTTTCTTTTTCTTTTTTCAGAATTAGAACTCTGAATCTAATCTCCTTTGTTCAGCTTTTTTTTTTAACCATTACCAATAACAACTTATAACCAACCACCCTAAACAATGACATATATTCATAACCCATTGAATGACCAAAAACCACCCACCCCACCTCTTGGGAATGTGGGCATAGTTTTCTTAAAATTACTTCCTGCTATCTGGGGGCAAAGACATCTTTAGGGGATCCTGAAAAGAAAAATGTGGGTTAATTGTCAAGTCCTGGGAGAGGTAGCTATATCATTTGTTGTCTAGTCGCTTTGTAATGAGAAAATGCGGGGCTTGTCTCAAGTCCTGGCTAAAGTAGTTTGTGAGGCTGGATCATCTCAGCCAGCCACCTCGAAGTTGTCCTCAGCAGTTTGTGTTCCACAGCCGATCTTTGGGTGGTGGTTGTCAGCTTAATGGCATTATCGTATTCATAACCTTCTATAACCTGTTAGCCTGTTAAATGACTAGAGAAGGGAAGCATGTCTATTAGGTGGTATTTGTTGTTTTGTTATTCATTCTTGTATTTTGTGCTGGGAATGGAACTCAGACCCTTGTGTGTGCAAGGTAGATGCCATAACATGGAGCTCCGTCCCCATATCCACGTCTCTTCTAAATTCTCATTTCAATCCTGATTCCTGCTTCAGTATTCCAAGAGGCCCTGAATCGTTTCTCCAGTTTCCCAAGCCCTTTGATGGTTCCTAGCCTTGTGTGGTAGTTTGATTGTAATTGCCTCCCCGCATAATCTCATAAGGAGTGGCACTATTAGGAGGTGTGGCTTTGTTGGAGTATGGCCTTGTTGGAGGAAGTGTGTCACTGTGGGGATGGGCTTTGAAGTTTCCTCTGCCCAGGATACTGCACATTGTCTCAGTTGACTTCCTGTTACCTGCAAGATGTAGCACTCTTGGCTCCAGCACCACATCTGCCTGCACACCGTCATGCTCCCCATCATGATGATAATAGACTGAACTTCTGAAACTGTACGCAATCCACCTCAATTAAATGTTTTCTTTATAAGAGTTGCTATAGTTATGATGTCTCTTCACAGCAATGAAAACCCTAACTAAGACACCTTGCTCTCAAACCTAATCTCCGTGTCCTTACCCCAAATATCAGTGTCACGTTGCTATCTAAGAGAAACTGTGATACTAAATAGTTAGTAGTATTGAGCTACCTTTAGAGATGGACATTTTAAATAGACATCGCAAGAATTTACCTTGCTTGCTTTGTGTGTGTGTGTGTGTGTGTGTGTGTGTGTGTGTGTGTGTGTGTCTAACAATCCACAATCCATTTAGATTGATGGAATCTTTTATCAACAGCTATTGATGTTGTTATCATCATAATCATCATCATTATGTGCTTATATTGCCATGTCTTATTCTATTGCTCTGAATTATTTATATTGCTTACCAAAATAAACAAACAAACAAACTTATTTTGGTTTTGAGGGTCTTGCTGTGTAGCCCAGGCTAGCCTTGAGCCTGCCTTCTTTCTACTGTTTCTGCCAGGTGTTAGGATTATAGGAGCCTAACTTGTTAGGCCTTGGCATGTTGCTTTAATCTTTTTTGTTGGTGGTAGTTTGGTTTTCCAAGACAGGGTTTCTCTGTGTAGCCCTGTCTGTCCTGGAACTCACTTGTAGACCAAGCTGGCCTCAAACTCAAAGAGATCTACCTGCTTCTGCCTCCCAAGTACTGGGGTAAGCATGTACCACCACCACCCAAGTAGTTGGTTTAATCTTTAAGGTGACTTTCTCTATTTGGACTTTTTTTATGTGTTGATTTTGTGATAGTAAATTTTCTGAAACAGCCATACTTTGGACGTGGTTTGGGGAAGAGATTGAATGGGATATTTATTCATACCTTACAGCAATGCATATAATTTGTCCCCAAAGAACATGCTGACATTCAAAAGTAAGACCTCTATTACAGATGAGCAGTGATGCACAGAGGACAAGCTTTGAAAGTCAATTCTCCTTCCCCAGTAGTTTCCAGGGACCAAACTTATATCATCAGGCCACTGAACCATCTCACTGGCCCCATCCAGGCATTTCTAAGGAATTTGGAGGATAAAAGAAATGAAGGTCATGAGGGGGTAGGGGAACTTAGTGCAGTGGAACCCCCCTGGAATCCATGAGTGATTCCAGCAAAGTCTCCTAGTAATGGGGTGTATGGAGCCTGAACTGGCCATCTTCTATATCGCAGCAAGACTCCCAGTAGTGGTACTGGGACATCAACCCCGCCACAAAACCTTTGACCTACTATCTGTCTTGTTTGCAAGACTTGCTGAGGGCAATGACAGTGCAGAACTTGTGGTAGTAGCCAACCCATGACTGGTCCAACTTATGGCCCATGCCACGAGAGGGAGCCCACACTTGACACTTCCTGGAGGGCCAGGAACCAAAGGCAGGGCAGTCCAGAGACCCAGGATAGAACCAAACATGACCGAAAAAAAAAAGTCAATGAAATGATCCCTAGTGATATTCTGCTATACTTATAGATGAGTGCCCAGCCCAGTTGTCATCAGAAGGGAGTCATCCAGCAGCCAATGGGAACAGATGCAGAGACCCACAGCCAAACACCAGGCAGAGCCTGGGGAACCCCAGCAGCAAAAGGGGAAGGAAGGATTGTAGGAGCCAGAAGGGTGGGGGATACCATGAGAACGTGGGCCACAGAGTCAACTAAGCAGGACTCATGGGGCTCATGAAGACTGAAAGGCACACAGACCCTGTATGGGTCTGAGTTAGGTCCTCTGCATATACCTTATAGCTGTGTAGCTTGATATTCCTATGGGACTCAGAGCAATGGGAGTGGGGGTGATCTCTGACTCTTTTGCCTGCACTTAGGACCCTTTTCCTCTTACTGGCTTGCCACAACCAGCCGTGATGTGAGGGTTTGTGCCCAGTCTTACTGTATCTTGTAAGGTTGTGTGTGGTGGGTATCCCGCGAAGACCTGCCCCCTTTTTTTTTTTTTTTTTTTTTTGAGAGAGAGAGAGAGAGAGAAACAGAGGAGGAATTGATCTGGGTAAGAGGGGAGGTAGGGGAAGGAATTGAGAGGAGTGGAGGGAGGGGAAATTGCAATGGAATGGAATGTATGAGAGAAGAATAAAAGTTAATAGTAATACAAGAGAAATGAAGGTCACTGTGAGCTGTTTCCTGTTGTGTTAGTGGTAGAATATTCATGAAATTAAAGGAGAGCTGCACATTATTAAACTAAAGGACACTTAGAAGCTGTGTCTAAGACTTCATTGAAAAAGGGTTAGGTTGTTACCAAGTTTGACACCTCTGCCATACACTGATAGCTCTCCAGGAAAACTTAGAAATGAACAGCAGTGAACTGGAAAGTGACGTCATCATTAGCCTCAGAAGCAGCTTCAGAGCCGTCTGCAACAGAGTAGTGAAAGGGACAAGAAAGTAACAGCCTATACAAGAACGTCTTGAATTTAGTCGATATTTTTTTCTCCCAATAACACAGGATGTAACGTAGTAAATCAGCCTCAGCCTTCATTTGTAATTTTATATTTGAATAGTAAGTTTATAGATTGTAAAATGAAATATTGTAACAATACAGTATCAGAAAAGGTACCATAAGAGAACCTTTCTTTTTTATCCCCTTCTAAGGACATATGTAAACGTCCCTTTAAATTTGAGTACCTTACCATATATCTTAAATAAAATAGAATTTACCCACTCAGCATTTCTTTTACATGGACTGATTTTATGTTTTTAATTTTATTTTATTATTACTATTTGTTTAGGCCAGGATGGCCTCGAACTCAAAGATCTGCCTGCCTCTGCCTCCTGAGTGCTGGGATTTAAAGGCGTGGGCCACACTGCCACTGCCCAGGTGGACAGATATTTGTGCTGCCATGATCTAGTAGCCAAGAACTTGTCAGCCTGTCTTTCCCTGCTAAGATCCCTATAGTCAGTCAACAATCCTCAGAAACAGTGAACTTCTGTAAAATATCTGAGTTTGATCCTAAGAATTAATGTTTAAAAAAAAGAATAGCTGGCATCATACACTTTTAATACCAGCAGTGGAGAGATGGAAACCAGCAGTCCCTGAAGCTCACTGGCTAGCCATCCTATCCTATCCTACTTGGTGAGTTCCAGGCCAGTGAGAGACCTTGTCTCAAAAGAAAGGTAGACAAGGATTGGGAGATGGCTCAGTCAGAAAAATGTTTCCCTTACAAACCTGAGGACCTGAGTTCAGATCCCCAGAGCCCATGTGAACAGCCAGACACAGTGGTCTGTGCCTGTAATCCAGTGATAATGAGATGGAATTCCTGGAAGCTTGATGGCCAGTTAGTCTAACCTACTTGGGTGAAATCTGGGCCAGCCAGAAATCCTTTCTAAAGCAAATGTTAGAAGGTGCCTGAGGAGTGATTGTTCTCTGACCTTGGCATCCACAGCCAAGTACACACAAAGGTGGATGGTGCCTGCGGTGGTGCCACACTTGGGGTGGTTCTTTGGCCTCCACATGCTCATGCATATACATCTGTACACATAAACATGCAGGCACACACACATACACACATACACACTATAAATTTAACTTTTCACAGGTTTCAGTTTTCCTGAGTGTGCTTCCTTCTGAGTTAAGCATTTTCATTGTTAGAGCCCAGAAGCCTTTATAAAGCATGCAGTGCATTAGCATGATAGAAATGCATAAACTGCACTGGGGAGTTTATTTTGAATTGACACTTTATTTAATGTGTCTCAGAGTATTTCTCATTCTGTACTAAAGAACACAGATTTCCTGGGCTTGGTAACACATCTGCAATCTCAGGAGGATCCTAAATTCAAGGACAGTGTGGCCTACATTAGAAATGAGGTAGTTTCAATTATACCTCTGCAGGAGTAAATAGGTATAGTGGATTTTTGTTTGTGTTTGTTTTTTGTTTGTTTGTTTGTTTGTTTGAGACAGGGTTTCTCTGTGTAGCTTTAGAGCCTGTCCTGGAACTCACTCTGTAGCCCAGGCTGGCCTCGAACTCACAGAGATCCGCCTGCCTCTGCCTCCCAAGTGCTGAGATTAAAGGCGTGCACCACCACCGCCCGGCAGTAGAGTGGATATTTTGACTGGTTTCTGTCCCATTCTTCACTGGAACCAGATAAATGAATAGGCTAATGACAGTCAGAGAGTATGTGAATTAGGTGTGGTGCTGCACATTTGTAATGCTACCAGCCTGGAGATATGGGACACCAAGAGAATCACATGTAAAGGGCTGTCTAGGCTGCATAGCAAGAAATAAGACCATATTAATAATTACTGTCCTACTGGTTTGACCAGACACCATGACCAAGGCAGCTTATAAAAGAAAGCATTTAATTGGGAGCTTGCTTTCAGTTTCAGAGGGTGAGTCCATGATCGTTATGGTGAGGAGCATGGCAAGAGGCAGGCATGGCACAGCTGGAGCAGTAGCTGAGGACTCACATCTGATCTGCAAGCTGCAGGCAGACAGAGAGGTTGTGAAAGAGAGCTAGAGAGATTGCCTGGGCCTGACCTAAGCTTTTGAAACCTCAAACTGCCCCCCACAGTGACACACCTCCGCCAACAAGGTCACACAACTTACTTCTTCCTAAGCAGTCAAACCCTTGAGAACCTGACATTCAAATATATCAGCCTATGCAGGGCATTCTCAAACAACAACACTTCCCAAAAAGCAGGCTTCTGTCTCTGGTGAAAACTTGAGTTTTCTTTTGATACACACTCTTAGTTTAGAACCTACAGGGCTTCATATTTGTGTCATTTACAGAGATTTAAAAAATGAGCTGAGAATGCCAAGTGTTTTTCATTTTGAAAACACAGTGTTGCATCTGTTTTCATTCCCATTATATAAGACTAGTAGGCACATGGTTCCATTTATGAGTGTGTAAAAGAATTTGAGAGAAACACAGAAAAATAATAATCTGTTAATGTCTTGGGGTTGTGACTTATAATAATCTTTAAAGTTTGAAATACAATTTACAATAAGTAAAAATGAAAAGGAACTTTTAAATAATTAATCAATGATTTGATTGTTAACTTGAAGACTTATATTTAGAATAATTTTAATTCATTGTGTTTTAAATTATAGGGTAAAAAGAATAATTTAAGTCTCAAATTTTGTGCTAGGTGTTTAATCTATTGATGAAATATTTGAGCATTTGGGAGTTGTAAAGATAATAGTCGAACATAAGGTAAGGTTTTTCCATATGGGTTTGATTCTTCACAGGATATTGGAAATGAAAACAAGTTCCTCCCAGGAGTCTGCTGTGTCTGTTTCCCTTCCACCTCTCTTTCCCTCTGTCCTTCCTGATGTCAGTCCCTATGTTAGGGTGCTCTTCATGCTTGCTTCTATGTTCATGCCACATTACTTTGGTCAGTATGCTAAGTACTCACGATATTGTTTGCTTTTGTGTGCCTGTTAGAAGAAGCCACCATCCTAAAGCCTCTTCACTAGAATACCTTTTGGAAAATTGCAAGTTTCCATCCTTATTGCCACCAAAAACATGGGGTTTGCTTTGTGGTTTTAAGTGGTAATGTGAATAGTCAGCAGTAGACTCAGACTGGGAAGAATTTGAAGATTTTCAGAGAAAATGCTTTTAAGCCACTATACCAAACCATAGGAACCAAGGATTCTTTCCTTTGAGTTGTGCATTTCTCTTTTATTTGTTTTATAGAAGCAGGTTGTTCTTTAATTGGCACGCTGAGAATCATGCATTTCTTATTGGCTTCTTGGTGAACCAAACTATTCTGTAATTTCAGGCTATAAAAATGTTGACCATTTTTCTTCTCAAGATTGCAGTTATATCCCTTCATCTGGTTTATTTTATTAGTAAGGATACTTAATATCATAGTACGAATTCTAATTTGAGTATAAATAAAATTCATCTGTGTTATCTGTGAGCTTTGGTTTTTCTTGGGGATGCTTATCCAGACCCTTATTGAGTCTTTCCGTATAGACAAGTAAGATTGTAGTAATCTTCACAGCTCTGGAAGTTTGGCTTAGCACTCATAACAACAACAAGAATAACTGTTAACTGAGAGCTTGTCACATATCAGGCACCATACTGAGCACTTAACATGATCTGCTGACCTAACAAAGCCATTTGAAATAAGGCTCACTTCCTGTAAAATTAGGGAAGTCATTATACTTGTGATAGGAACATCTTCGCCAGAGATTTCTAGATACACTCACTGAAGAAGTAGTGACAAGAGGGGATAAACAGAACTAATAAGAGATTTAAGAACAATTAGAAAGATGAGATAAATACTCATAAATGCAAGAGCACATTCACCACAGTAACATAGCTGAGAATGTCAGAAAAATTCCTGATGATTCAAATACACTAAAACCCAGTGTGTTTTTCCTTGCTGGTCACTTTTGTCTTACCCCATCAAACATTGGAGGTGGTCGCCTTAGAAAGAGAAGAAAGAGGTTTATTTCAGCTCTCAGTTTGAGAGATTCCAGTCCATGATTGGTGCTTTGTAGCTGTGGTGAGATAGCACATGATGGTGGAGAAAAAGCAAGGGGCTGTTATCCTCTTGTAGGGTGCACCCCCAAGGACCCTCTGTTAGCCCCCTTCCCTTCACAAGTTACACTGCTCTTCACACCACTATCCTAGAGACCAGGCTTTTAGAGTATAGTCAGGGTGCAAAGTACAACTATGAGCTTGGTCTAATCATTTTGTCTTTGAAGTAGAAGTAAGCACAAACTGACGAAGCTTCAATTTAAAATTGGGAAGCCAGGGTATGCGGCCCTCAATGAGACGGCAACACTTAAGTGAAGGCTTGAAGGAGATGTGAGCATTTAACCAAGATGGTGTCTTACATACATGAGGTCCTCTGCAGGGCAAGAGAACAGTCAGTGACGAAGGTCTCAAGACTGTGTCCTGTAGAGTTGAGAACCAGCACGGAGGACATAGTGGCTGGAGTGTAGTGAAGAGGGTGAGAGTTAGACAACCATGCAAGCCGCCGAGCGTGAGCATCTAGAGTCCTTTTCTTTGTTTTGCTTCGTGGGTGTTTTGTTTACTTGTTTGTGTTCGAGACAGCATCTCACTGTATATCTATGGCTGTCCTGGAACTCAATGTAGACCACTGACCTTGAATTCACATAGATGACCTGCCTTTACCCACGGAGTGCTGCGATTAAAGGTGTGCACCACTACACCTGGCAGATCTAGATTCTTTGTGGCCTAAAAGATCATTTTAAGGATTTTAGACTTGTTCTGAAATAAGATGGAATGGCATTGTACAATTTTCAGCCAAAAAGTGCTAAGATCTAATTGGTGTCAGAGAGTCAGTTGTGAAGCTGGGGAGATGAATCAGTGGAAACAGCACTGAGCATTAGGACCAGAGTTTGGATCCCTAGAACCTACATAAAAAGGCACATAACTGTTAGCTCTGGTGGCCCTCTGTAATCCCAGCACTTAGAAGCCAAAGATCCCTTAGGGTCCCAGAGCAAGCTGCCTAGTTAAACTAGCCGAACTGATGAGCTCCAGGTTCAGCTAGAGAGTGCTCCAGTCAATAAAATAGAAAGTGATGAGAAAAACACCTAATGTCAACTTCAGCCTCTACATGTGAGCACATGTGTATGCATGTACACACACACACACACACACACACACACACACACACACACACACACGCACCATGCACATGTAGAAATAAAGAAGGAGAAGTAGAATTCTGTGTTGATAATCAGCAGTAAGAGAGCAGAGGCAGACTCAAGAGCATCTGTTGCAGTCCTCCAGGCAGAAATAACCGTAGTTCAGATCAGCATGACAGTAGTGGGGAAGGCGAGAGGCAGTTGTACTCAGGGTGTGTTTTGAAAGAATCCACAGGGCTTCCTGATAGTCTGGATATGGCTGTGTGAAGAAGAAGGCCTCATGAATGACTCCTGTGGGATCTGCACAGGCAGTTGAAAAAGGAACTTGGGACTCTCATCCAGAAGGAGAAAAGGAACAAGTAGAACCAGCTTGGGCGTGGAAGCAGGGAAGATCTATTTTGGACATGTTAGGTTTTTAGAAATATCTTTGACAGTTTTGTACACGTACATGATGGATTTGGGTCATGTTCACCCCCTCTTATTCCCACCTCGTTCTCTCTGACTGCCCACTTCTTCCCTGCAAGCCCCTTTCCTCCTTCCTCGGACATACGAAATTTAAAGATGCCAGACAGGCACTGAAAACAGCACCATCAACCTGGAAGTCGTTGGGATATAAACGATATTAAGTGTGTCCTGATGAGAATGAATGCATTAACAGGTGGGAGGATAGCTGGAAACCAACTCTGCCTTTCTAACAGTGCTTCTGACAGCTCAGTTCTGATACACTTAAGAACCCAATCAATTCTGAGACTTTGGCCCCTAGCTAATATAAATATGTTAGTATGTAAAGTATATGTAAATTCATAGTCACTCAATATATTTTTTTCATACATTTTCTCATTTAAAGGGCAAGGCAAATTAAATGGAGGAATGTGTTTATTTTAACTAATTTTGTAGTGTTGTTATGGTGAAATTATAATTGAATTACATTTGCCTGCTTTCCGAGAACAATGTCAAGTAACAGAATTGCTAAAGTAAAATATAATAAAATATTAGACTTAATGTAACAGTTGAAGAGAAAACAGTTCAAATATTGAGAACAGAAAACTAGCCTGTAAATTTCTTCAGATACAGACTATCAGAGATAACAGCTACACTCATAGTTCCAACACTTTGGAGCATATAGATATCTTAAGGCTGATATCCAACTCTCCTAGATTTATTTAGTATGTATTGAGACTTGAGCATCAAGATTTTTATAAAGGTCTCCAGCAGTGTACAATATATAGCAATGTTTGCGAATAAATAGTGTATGCTTGTTTTGTTTTAGACAGTGTGTTGCTTTGTGGCCCCAACTGGCCTGGCACTTGTAATCCTGCTTCAGCCTCCCAAGTGATGGGATTATAGGCATGCACTAATGTGCCAGAATTTTACCCCTTTAAAGGAGCTACCATTAGAAGTCAGAGTATTAAAAAATTGTTTCTGGGATGATGAAAATAATTTTTATTTTTTGCTACTACTCAAGATGGAAGCAGCAATGTTGTGAAAGGCTTTCAATCATACACATAGGTCACTGTCACTGCTGTAGGTACATGGCGGCTCTCCACCTAGCTGTTTTTGTTTGTAGCATAAACGAACCCCAGTGTGGAGGTGACTGATGACAAGGGGGCTTCATTAGCATTGAATGAGGGGACCTGGATGCCATCCCAGTTCTTCAACTCACCAGCAGAGTTATGGTGGATAATTCATTTAACTTTGCTTGAATTTTTTAATTTTGGGATTTTTTTTCTAATTTTTTTTCTCCCTGATAAATAACCAGAGAGAATAATCCTAAGAATAACTGAACCTGTTGTGCACGTTGTTGTATAGTTTTGTGTGTATATATATTTTGAATAAAACTTTTAAAAGTTTATTAGGTGTATATGTGTGAAAGAGGAAGTGTGTGTGTGTGTGTGTGTGTGTGTGTGTGTGTGTGTGTATGTAAAACTGGTGCAAACATGCCATAGAGCATGTGTGGAGGTAAAAGAACAACTTTTGGAAGTTGGTTTTCTGCTTCCACTATGGGAACTGGGGATTGAACTCAGGTTGTCAGGTTGCGTAACAAGCATTTTATCCACTGAGCTACATTGTCAGCTCATGAGTATGGCTTTTGTATAGAACTAGTCTTCATTGTCAGACTCAAGAGATCCTCCTGCCTGAACCTTCTAAGGTTTTTCTTAGTTTAAAAAGTGCCATAGCATTGTACATTGTAGTCATTTCCTGGGTGTGACTGGATTTTCCCCCTATATTATTGCTACCTGAAATGAGTTCTATTATATAGTCATTAATCATTGCAACTGAACTTAGCATGTATAATAGAGAGGTATCATTTTATATTTGTTCTCTGTGCAGTGGATAAAAATACAAGGTTTAACAAGAGCACCCAAGTTCATAAGAGAAACACTACTACAGCTAAAATCACACTGAGTTTCACACAGTGAGGTGACTTCAAAACCTGACTCTCACCAATAAACAGGTCATCCAGACCAAAATTAAACAGAGAAATGCTGGAGTTACATAATGTCATAAATCAAACAGACCTAGCAGATATTTACAGAACACTTCATATAAATACAGAAGAATATACTTTCTTCTCAGAAGCTCATAGAACTTTCTCCAAAACTATGTACTTGTACACACAGCAAGTCTCAACAAATATAAGAAAATCGAAATAACACCCTGAATTCTATCTGACCACCATAGTTTAAAGCTGTATATCAGCAACAACAGAAACCTTACAAACTCACAGACACTGGGCAACTCACTATTGACTGAAAAATGGGTCAAGACAGAATCAAGAAGGAACTTTCTAGAATTGAATGAAAATGAAAACACAATATACCCGATAGGATACTATGGGACACAATGAAGGCAGTTCTGAGAGACAGTTGATAGCACTAAATGTCTGCATCAAAAACTTGGAGAGATCGCATATTAGTAACTTAGCAGTGCACCTGAAAGCTCTAGACCAAAAAAGAAAGAAAGACAAGACATCAAGATATAATCAGACTAAGGGCTGAAATCAATGAAATGGAAACAACATAATACAAAGAATCAATGAAAGGAAGAGTTGGTTCTTTGAGAAAATCAGTAAGATTGGCAAACCCTTTGTCGAATTAACTAGAGATGTAAAGAGAAGATCCAAATTAATATAATTAGACATGGAAAGGGGGACATGACAACAGACACTGATGAAATCCAGAGAATAATGCCATCCTTTAAAAATCTGTAATCTACCAACTGGAAAACCTAAAAGAAATGGGTGAATTTCTTGACATATATCATCTACCAAAGTTAAATCAAGATCAGATAAGCAATTTAAACAGACCCATAAACCCTGGTGAAATAAAAGCAGTAATTAAAATCTCCTGACCCAAAAAGCTCAGGGTCAGAGGGATTCAATGAAGATTTCTACTAGACCTTCAAAGAAGAATTAATGCAAATATTCCTCAAATTATTCCAGAAAATAGAAGAAATATGAGGCCACAATTATCTCAATACCTAAACTATACAAAGATCCAACAAAGGAAGAGAATTACAAACTAATTCCTTGTGAACACAGGTGCAAAAAATATCAATAAAGTAGTTACAAACCAAATCCAAGAACACACCAGAAATATCTGCTGTGATCAACTTTACTTCATCCCAGAGATGCAGGGATGGTTAAGATACATAAATCAATAAGTGTAATATACCACGTAATATAGACTAAAAGACAAAACAACATAATCATCTCATTAGATACAGAAAGTCCTTTGACAAAAATCCATCATCCTTTTATGATAAAAGTCCTAGAGAGACTAGGAATACAAGGGACGTACCTCAACATAATAAAGTCAATTTACAGCAATTCCACAGCCAATGTGTTCAACCTGAACAGAGAGAAACTTGAAGTATTTTCACAGAAAGCAGGAAGAAGATAAGGAAGACTCTCTCCATCCCTATTCAGTGTAGTACTTGAAGTCTCAGCTACAGCGATAAGACAACTGAAGGAGATCAGGGGATACAATAGAAAATAAGTCAGTGTTTTTACTTACAGATGATATGACTCTATACATAAAAGGCCCTAAAAACTACATCAGGAGCATTCCACACTGATAAACACTTTCAGTAAAGTAGCAGCATACAAAACACAAAATGAGTAGCTGTCTTATGTACAACTGTCAAACTGAGAAAATAGGAAAACAATACCTTTCACAATACCCTCAAAAAATACTTTGGGGTAAATCTTTAATAGAAACTTTAAGACATTGAGGAAAATAAATTAGACATCAGAAGATAAAAAGATTTCTCATGTCATGGGGTAGGATTAATATAGTGAAAAGGGCCATCCTACCAAAAGCAATTTACAGATTTAACACAATCCCCATCAGAATTCCAATTTCTCCACAGAAATTGAAAAAACAATTTTCAGCTTCATATGAAGCTCAAAAAAATATAGGATAGCTAAAATGACAAAACAATTCTGATTAATAAAAGAACCACTGTAGATAATCACATTCCCAATCTCAAATAGCCCTACAGAGCTATAGTAATAAAAACAGAATGGTATTGGCATAAAAATAGACATGTTGATCAATGGAATTGAATTGAAGACCCAGAATAAGTCCACACATTTATGGACACCTGATTTTTTTTAACAAAGAAGCCAGAAATATGCACTGAAAAAAAGACAGCATCTTCAACAAATGGTGCATATTTATCATCCTGTGCAAAACAACTCCAAATAGATGAAGGACCTCAGCATAAGGCCCTGGTCTGATGATATGAGAGGTGGGGAATAGTGTTGAATTCATTGGCAAAGGGAAAGGTAACACTTTCTTAACAAGGTAGCATTAGGACAGGCACTAAGACCAACAATAAATGGGACCTCATAAAACTGAAAAGCTTCTGTATGGCCAAGGACAACATCAACTGGGCAAAGCAGTAGGCTAAACACTGTAAAAAGATCTTTACAAATTATATATCTGAAATATATATATATATATATATATATATATCCCAATTTTTAAAAAGGGAGTACAGAACTAAACATAGTTCTCAGAAGATGAAAAACAAATGGTTGATAAGCGCTTAAAGAAATGTTCAACATCCTAGTCATCAGGGAAATGCAAATCAAAACTACTTTGAGATTTTATCTTACATCAGTCACAGTGGCCAAGATCAATAAAACAAATGACTGCTCATGCTGGTGAGGATATGGGCAAAGGAGAACCCTTACTCATTGCTGGTGGGAGTGCAAACTTGTACAGCCTCTATGGAAATCAGTATGGTGGTTCCTCAGGAAGCTGGAAATAGTTCTACTTCAAGAGCCAACTATACTACTCTTGGGCATATACCCAAAGGATCTCTACATCCTACTGCAGAGATACTTGTTGTTAATTGCTGCTCTATTCATAATAGCCAAAAATTTAAAATAGCCTAGCTGTCCATCAACTGATAAATGGATAATGAAATGTGGTACATTTACACGATCAAATATTATTCAGCTGTTTAAAAAATATTAAATTTGCAAATAAATGGATGAAACTAGGGGAAAAATCATTCTGAGTGAAGCAACCCAGATGCAAAGAGACATTATTGTATATTTCTCTTATATATTAATGTTAGCTTTTAAGTTTTCAATATGTTTTCTACAATCTGTATAACCACAGAGGTTAGGTACGTAGTAAGGGACTAGGGAGAAGGAGAGGGTCTCCCAGGGAGGGGATATAGCATATATTGTTTTGAAGAGATAGTGGTTAGACCAGAGTGGAAGGACTAAATGGGAAGAAGAAGGAAGAGAGGGGTGAGGGAGAGAATGTGGGAAGGGACAACTGACACTAAGATATTGTGGAATAGAATATTTAACTAGGTAAAGATGTATTGCTTTTATTTATGCTGCATTTGTTTAACTCTGTAAAGATGTGTTGCTGTTTCACCCTGCCTGCCTAAGGCACCTAATTGGTCTAATAAAGAATCTGAATGGCCAATAGCTAGGCAGAAGAGGGATAGGTGGGACTGGTAGGCACAGAGAAAAGGGGAGCCAGCCAGCCAGACATGGTGGAAGCAGGAAAGCAGGATAGACAGTACATAGATGAGGTAAACAAGCCGTAGGGCAGCACATAGATGAATAGAAATAGATTAATTTAAGTTTAAAAAGCTAGCTGGAAACAAGCCTAAGCTAAGGCTGAGCATTCATAATTAATAGTAAGTCTCTGTGTCATGATTTGGGGGATGGTAATCCAAGAAAGCCTCCTGCACTAAGAGCCATTTGAGGGACCATATGGAAACCCACTACTATAGAAGCTTCTTAAAATATATATGTATATGAAATAAATCTAAATGGGACATCAAATAATGGGGAGACAATGTCCTGACTAGACATCTTATGCCACCAAATAAAACCTCCAGTGCCAGGAATGGGTTATATCTATTTGAGTCATTGGCCAAAGTGGCACCAAGGAAATTCCCTTGGTTGCTCTTCAAAAATTAATGGTAAGACCCTATTGTTGATACAGCACTTACATAATTCATCAAACATGGAGAAGTAGAGCTAGTGCCTAACTAGAGACTTCCCCTCTAAAAGCTAGTATTCATGGTACTGGGGGTATTCTTAAATGCTACCAGAGAAGAAAGGTAACTATTAGCCTGGCTACAAACCCTGTAATCTGCAACAGTGGTCTTCCAGTAAGAGACGCTGATGCAATAGGGGCACAAACACTGTAGGAGTAACCAACCACTCTGATTGGATTTAAGCATACTCCATGAGATGGAACCCATATCTGACACTGCCGTGGTAGCCAAGAACCCTAGACTAGAAAGGCCATGGGCCTAAGGGGAAAAACTTCATGCTATTACTCTTCTAAAGCAGTGGTTCTCAACCTTTGTAATGATATGACCCTTAATATAATTCCTCATGTTGTGGTGACCCCCCAACTATAAAATTACTTTTGTTGCTACTTTATAACTTTAATTTTTTTGCTACTGTTAGATGAGTTGTAAATATCTGTGCTTTCCAATATTCTTAGGTGACCCTTGTGAGTCATTCAACCCCCAAAGGGATTGTGACCCACAGATTAAGAACTACTGTTCTAAAGGAACCATAACCACGTTGGGCGCCAAATGTAGATGTAACCATCTTGTTAAATAAGAAACACAAAGCCAATTGCAGAGTTAAAAGCCAAGAGGTCAGAGCAATAGCTGAGAGCTGAAAACCTTCACTGCTGCTCTGTCTTTCCTCTCCACAAGAGAGCTACTTCCCGTGTCCTGTCCTTTATATAGACTTTCTGTTCTGCCTTCTCATTGGTTGTAAACCCAACCACATGACCTCCTCATCACTGCCTGTCTGTACAGACCTCCAGGTCTTCTATGGTTGGTATTGAGATTAAAGGCATGTGTCGCATGCTGACTGTATCCTTGAACACACAGATCCTGCCTAGCTCTGCCTCCCAAGTGCTGGGATTAAAGGTGTGCACCACCACCGCCCAGCTTCTGCTATGGCTTGCTCTGACCCCAAGGCAACTTTATTAATATACAAATAAAATCACATTTCAGTACAAATAAAATATCACCACACATAACAGTATACTATCTCCTAATAAAATTCTACTGTACCCGTAAATCAATCCCTGATTTAGCATCATCAGAGAAACAGCTTCTTGCAATAGATGGCAACTAATACCAAGAATCATAATTGGACAATATTCAGAGTGAGAGATTTTTGGAACACTCTTTCTTAAGTGTGGATGTCTTCATAAAGCCATCCCCTTTGGGCTTAGGGAGCTACGTGAAAGAGAAAGCAGAAAGATGGCAAGAGCTAGAGAGGATGGATGACTTCAAGAAAACAGTATCCTCCAAACAGGACGGATTCACATATGAATTTATAGAGACTGGAAGTATGCACAGTGCTAGTACAGGTTCAAGGCAGACTTGGTCCCACTGCTGAGGGGGAAGTGAACAGGAACTCCCAACCCTAACCAAGAAGCTATCTGTATTTGATATCTGCTTGTAAGTGAACAATATTTTTCTCCAGTGGAGCCTCACTGGGTATATTAACCACACTTTAGGGTAGGCCCCATACCCAGCAGTAGGTAACACAAAATGAACTCAATAATATTTTTGTAGACTTTCTGTCTCAAATTGCTTTGGTTGGCATTTTTTTTATCTTATTGGTCTTTAGCTTGTATATTTTGGTTTCCATTTTATGGGTGTGGGTTGCATGTATGTGTTTCCTAGTTTCTTTGTTCATGGTTTATTTTTTGTTTGCTTGTTTGTTTTTTTTAAAGAGAATGAAAGGGTATGGATTTGAGTGGATGGGGAAGATATGAAAAAATTTTTTCAATAGAAAAAAACCCCACGAGGTTTGGACTTGGATATGTTTTTAACAAACATGTAGCTATTTTCCAGCGAATTTGTTAGCAGACATGTTCTGAGACTCAGGCCTCTCTTGTGTTTGGAGTAGTTAGTAACATCTGTCTTTTTGGGCTATTGAGTGTGTATATGTCGGACAGCAAACATGGTGGCTGGAACAAAATGCACAAGAAATATCCATTCTTTTCTTGTCTCCAAAAAGATAGTAAGCTTAGGATAATAATGGAAAATTTGAGTAGTAATTCTTCTTTTTCTTTCTTCTTTGGTTTTCAAATTTTGATTCTTGGTTTTTCAAGACAGGTTTTCTCTGTGTAGCCCTGGCTGGCCTGGAACTCGCTTTGTAGACCAGGCCTGCCTCAAACTCTCAGAGATCCACCTGCTTCTGCCTCCCAAGTGCTGGGATTAAAGGTGTGGGCCACCACAGCCTGGCTGAGTAGTAATTTTTCAAGATCTAAGAAATGTTTGTTTGTTTGTTTTAAGACCAGGTTATGTGTAGCTCCATCAGCCTGAACTTTATTGTAGAGCTGAGGATACCCTTGAGCTTCTGTTCTTCTTCCCTGCCTCCCCAGGGTTGCTGTGCCCCATGGGGATCGAGCCTAGAGCCTCTTGCATACTATGCAAGCACTCTACTAGGTTTTTATCTCTGGCCCTTCTCTGGACACCTAAAAGCAGTGCTTATTTTGTATGCCTTTGCAGCTAATAAAGAAGAAATTACCTTGTTTACATCATGGAGAAAAGAAAAGAAAAGAAAAATTGCAAAGATGATCTTCTGCTTAGGATGGGACTGAATGATAATAAAGCAGGAATGGAAGGACTGGATAAAGAGAAAATAAACAGAATTATAATGGATGCCACAAAGGTATGTACTTGCTTCTTTCAGTATCTATGATTTAGTTAGTATTAAAAGAAAACCATTAGGTCTTGGTTTAATATCCTTTTTATTCATTAAAAATGTTTTAATATTTCATTAAGCTAGGAAATATATAAATGCTTTTTAAATCTGTTGTTCTAGTTTCCAAGCTTTCTACTTTGAATTTATATACTATGTACATAAAAGCAAAAGAGTGCACATTTTTTTCTCATTTTCTTTTTATCCCTTGTAAATGAATGTTATAATTGGATGGTGGATTTATACTTGCATATGTGGATATAGTTTATTGATCTAGTCAGAATTGTTACTGATTGATATATATCATTCCTAATCTTTTATTTTATTATTATATTTATTTATTTGTCTGTTTATTTATTTTGAGGCGGGGTCTCACTATATAACCCTGGCTGTCCTGGTATTCATTATGTAAACCAGGCTGGCCTTGAACTCCTTCTACCTCTGTCTCCGGAGAGCTGGGATCTTCCTGCTTACACTGGAATTAAAGATGTGTGCCACCACCACCTGACTATATTTACTAATCTTATGTGTGGCAACTATAAAAGAGATATCTAGGAGTGGAATTGCTCTATAAAATACAGATAATATGTATACAGTTTTATGAGTTGCTAGATTACTCCCCATAGCCACTTTGTCAATTTATATCTCTCCCTCTATCCTATGTGCTTATATATCACCATACCAAAACTGCTCCAAAAGACTCGGTTTCTGACTGTTTTGATGAGGTTGAGGTAACTGTGTAACACTAACAACTGGTTAAAAAAATGATCAAGAGGTATGAATAGGTATTTAAGTGAAGATGATGTGCATATGTCTCAAACATGAAGATACCCAACATCATTAGTCACTAAGGAAATGCAGTTTAAAAAACGCTAGGAGGATGCCATTCACACTATTATTGGCTAGAATGGCTATAATAAATAATACAGTCAAAAGTGTTGGCAGGGATATGGGGAAGTTGGAACCTTCATATGCAGTAACAGAGTAATGATTCAGTCATGGAACACAGTTTGGCAGTTACGCAAAGGATTAAACATGCCTTACCCTAAGACACAGGAACACCCTCATCAAAGAGGACTGACAGAGTCTGGCCAGGCTCACCTGTGCGTCCGTCTCTGTAGCAGCATTTTCATGAGAGCCAAATGTAGAACTAACTGAACACTTGCAGCCTGATCCGTCAATGGCCGCTGTGTTCTGTGCTGGAATAACAGACTTGGTTCAGTGTCTTACGGTGTGCTCCTTAATGACTCACTACTAAAATTCTGAAAGGAAACGTGTGAGGAAATAACCAAGGAACTAGCTGGCAAAGCTTGGATACGCCCCATGGACCCTACCACCAGCCGACATTTTTTATTGTTTTGTTTTGAATATAAATCTTAACTCTGATTGCTTCTTTGTAGTATTGTCTGACAAGAATGAAATGATTTGTTTGTGTGTGTGTGTGTGTGTGTGTGTGTGTGTGTGTGTGTGTGTGTGTGTGGTGTTGAGTTTGGAGCCTCATGCATATACTAGAGGAGCACTCTTCACAGATGAGGAAACTGACACAGAAAGGTGAAGGAACTTTCAGGTTGCAGTCTGACTCCAGGGTCACACTCTTGGCCGCTAAGTCATGCAGTCTAACTCCAGAGTCATGCTCTTGGCCACTAAGTCATGCAGTCTGACTCCAGGGTCACACTCTTGGCCGCTAAGTCACTGTAGTGGTCCTCTCCTTCTGACACTGCTTCTCTTCTGCTTGGCTTTCTTTGTAGGGGTCCAGATTTTATGGAAATGAGCTCAAGAAGGAAAAGCAAGTCAATCAACGGATTGACAGTATGATGCAACAGAAATCTCAGATTACCAGCCAGCAGTTAAGGAAAGCGCAGTTACAGGTATTTATTGAGTTCCTGGATGAAGCTGGTGGGATGGGAATTGACAACAACGGCAATCAAGGGGAGATGGATGGAAGTGTTTGTGACATGGCTGGGCGTGCACATTCAGCAGGCACACATGCTGGGCATTGCTCTACACCTCTCCCTGCATGCAAGAGTGAACGCTGTTTTAAGTAACTTGCCTGGCTTCACAGGACATATAATTAGCAGAATTAGGATTTGACCCAGAGCCTATATTGTTGTATTATATGTGTGCTTTGCAGCTAGATGAGACTATAAGTCAAATAAGGCTAATTTGGGGGGAGTGGCACTGAATGGGAGGCTAACTCTTTACATTAGAGTTTTAGAGTTTAGTTTTACCATGTTTTAGTAAAACAAAAAGTTATGCTACAAGTGAAATACCAAATATACATAAATTTAAAAAAAAAAACAATATTTCTGAAAAAACTAGAGGTTTTTATGTTCTCCAGAATTTGGGGGGAATAAATAATTCAAAGTTCTGTCAGCTACTGAAAGTTATTTCAGTGGAAAAGTTTGGAAATCAGGGGACCCTGTGGAAGATTGACAGCTCCAGGCAGTCGTGTTCTCCTGATCAGACTACAGTTGTAGGCAGCTGAGAATTTTCTATGAAAACCTGACTTGATGTTCGCAAAGCACCGAGCATAGTGAGCACTCTCTACAGATAAGAAAACTGACACGGGAAGGTGAAGTCATTTTCAGATTACCCAGAACAGAACACAGTAATAGAATTGTAATAGCAATCTGACATGCTACAAAATCTTTATCTTACAATGGACTGCAGAGATCACGAATTTTCTTTACTTAACCATATCATTTTTTCCTAAACACTTTTCCAGAATATAGTTTTAATTTGTTTTTGTTGTTGATATAGTTTCATCAAAAATTGTATTAATTCACATTTTCAAAATATAAGTGTTGCTTTCTTCACATGTTTGTTTAAAACTAGATTTCATCAATTTTGTTGCTTTTTCAGTTTTGCTGTTTATATAACCTTTCCAACAGATTTCATGGTTGTTTTAACTTACTTTGTGTTATGTCAGAGAAGAAACTCCCCTCACACAGCGCTCATCCACTCATTGTGTGTTCTGTTGTTCTGTTTGTTATGATCCAGGGTAAGCAGGGGACATAAGAAAACCACAATAACACTTTTTTTCTTATGTAATAAAAAGTAATCACTTGTTACATTGCTCTTCCTGTGGAGACAGGAACAAACAGATATTGATCCAAGATAGGCACCGATGACAGACCAAAGGAACAATCCCGTGAAAGTCTGGTTGGTGAACAAGTATGTTTGCTGGGCTTCCTCACAGGAGAACGGATGAGGTTACCTATAGGATGAGTGAATGACTCAAGAACAGCTCATCACTAGCACGTTGCAGTCCAGCAGCATGGGTGATGACCTCCCGAGAGCTGCATCGATGGAGCCCCTCCGCAGCTAACCTTCTACCTCCTGTGTCACCTCTCATGACCATATGTAGTTGGACAGGAGTGTGTGCAGATGGGGGGCGGGGAGCACAGGAAGGAGTGAGCGATTATAATCTCAGAAGAGGTCTAGTTACTCTCGCCCCGCTCTCCTAAAGAGGGAATGTCAATCAATCGGCTGCATCTTGTGATCGTCTCTTACCTGTAGCCACAGTTGTCCTGATTTCAGGATAATACTGGCCAGTCCAGGCCTAGAGTTCCACAATATCCCTGGCTCTGATTACCACAGTAATTTCAGACATAGATTTTTCCTAAATTACACTATTCCATCATCTTCTGGTGTTTTAATTACTGTTCTGACAAAGTATTCCATGTTCCATTTCCTGGTGAGGAAGAAATAGTACTGGGGAGGGGTGGATTAAAAGCAAATAATTTACTGTTAAACAAGTGAGAAAGAAATTGTAAACAGTATTTAAACTCACATTCTTTTGGCAGCAACTCTAGTTACAGGACCACACATAACTGCAAGAGAATCTGTAAAATATGCTCTCTAGCTGGGTGGCCATCTGCCCAGCCTTTCTCTTTAACAGAAAGAAGTGGGAATATATTTGGAGGTTCAACTAGCAGGCCAATGCTGTCCCCTCCCATATTTCTAGAGTTTGTATCTATTTCTCTTCATTTATGAGATGTTATACATTAAGGAATTTTTTTCTCACTGTATGTCCTAGTTGTGTTTCCAATGTATCTTTTAATTTTTTAGTTTGATGACATATTTTTGAAGCTTATATAGTCATATCCAATGTTGTCTTTTGCAAGATGGTTTTTTTTTTGGTTTTTCAAGACAGGGTTTCTCTGTGTAGCTTTGCTCCTTTCCTGGAACTCAATCTGTAGACCAGGCTGGCCTCAAACTCACAGAGATCTACCTGGCTCTGCCTCCCGAGTGCTGGGATTACAGGTGTGCGCCACCACCACCCAGCATGTGACTGTCTAGTTTTTTGTTTGTTTGTTTGTTTGTTTGTTTGTTTGAGATGACGATCAAACCCAGGGCCTTGCGCTTGCTAGGCAAGCGCTCTACCACTGAGCTAAATCCCCAACCCAATGTATTTTTTTAGAGCTATTTTAGGTTCATAGCAAAACTGAGCAGAAAGTAAAGATTCCCCTACCCTCACCCAGGCTAACCTCTAGCCAAGCATTATCTCCCACAAGTGTACTACATTTGTTGCAATTAATGTACCTACTATGGCATATCATTATCATGCAAATCAGTAAGTCAATACTGATATTTTATGCTTTATAGGTATAGACAAGTTTATAACAGTATATATTCACCATTACAGTATGATACAGGATAGGAGTTATTGTCCTAAAAAACGCTTTGTGATCTACTTATTCCTCCCTCCCTCCCTCCCTCCCTCCCTCCCTACTAATCCCTGGCAAACACTGATCTTTTCACTCTGTCCTAAGTTCCACCCTTGCCAGAAGGCCGTGAAATAGGAATCATGCAGTATGTAACCTTTTCAGACTAATTTCCTTCACTTAATAATATGCACTTAGATCACTTTAAGTCTGTTCATAGCTTGATAGCTCATTGCTTTCATGTGCTGAATATTTTTCTTCATCTGGATGTATAACAGTTTATCCATTTATCTACTTAAGGACATTGTGGTTGCTTCCAAGTTCTGGCAATTATGAGTAAATTATAGATACTCATGCTTCAGTTTATGTGTGAACTAAGTTTTCAGCTCCACTTAGTAAATGCAAAGGAATAGAATTTGCTGGATCATATGATTTTTTAAAAAATCCAGTTTTTATGAGACACTGCCACAGTCTTCCAAGGTGACCATACCATTGGCATTCTCGTTGTAATGGCTGCCGGATCCTGTTGCTATTTGTTCTGATCGGTGTCTGGTGCTGCCAGTGTTCTCAATTTGGGCCACACGAGATGTCCAGGTTGATGGTATCATGACATTTTACTCTGGTTTACTCATCGTCGTAGACTGGGGAACCTCTTTTCATATGTTTATCTGCCGTGTAGAAATCTGTGCTGAGGTGTCTGTTCAGGCCTTATGCTTAGTTTTAAATCAATTTTTTTAATTGAATTTGAAAAATCCTTTGTATGTTTTGGGTGTCAGTCACATATAGGCTCTGATTTTTGCAAATATTTTCTTTTAGCTTATCTTATCTTTTGATTCTTGATACTTTCTTTCACTGAGCAGAAATATAAAATACATTTTAGTTAAAGTGTGAAGGATTTATTTTTCAAGTTTAAAAAATTGTGTTCTGTCCAAAACAATGCTGACCTTATTCCTTAAGCAATTTACTTTCTGGGCTTGGTAAGTTTTATTGAAATGTAATCTACAAATATCTTTAATAAAAGTTTTACAGATACAAAAGAACCTAGCTGGTACATTGTACTGACTTTGGGAGTCTCATACTAATTTTTCCAGTCTATCATGCTGATAAAGGAATAGAAAATACCTTCTGTTGTACAGGAGAACTTCAGATTTTGTTCCAGTCTTAGACAGCATTTGATGGGAGCCTCTCTGGCATCTTTCTGAACAGGAATGGCAGGAAATGAGTTTTATGTTGATTGTTGAATTGTTTCATTTGTTGACTTTCCTCTGAAGTAAGCTGTGTACCCAGAAGGAGGCTGGGGAAGTGCCAAGGAGTCAAGAAGGTCTCAGAAACCAGAGATATTTTCATGGAAAATGCTTCTATTTTAGACTCATTTTCCACATGCTGGATTTTATTATGTGTGATATGATAGTGTAAATTCCTGTGGGTCAGGCTGAGGTAGTCTGCAAGAATAACTCAGGCCGTTCATTGTGAACCTCTTTGAATATTCTCCACTGTATTCTACCCTCATCAGACTTCTTGAAAGCACAGTCATTATAATTGTTACCTTATAAAATGTCTTCTAATGAGATCCTAAATTGGATAAACAAGCATTCATGTTGTGTTAAGTGGAAGCCACATAGCAAATTGGTGCATTTTGACCATTTCAACAAGTGCCTTCACTGAGTTGGGTTAACTCAGTAGCATTTATGGAAATACTAAGAAAATAAAAAGCATTCTTTCCAAATATTTTCCTAAATGTAATAGAAATTGAGAATTTTTCAAAGAAGTTACATTAGTATATGGTATGGGTATAAACTATATGACTAAAATTGATCTGGACTTTTTCAGTGTTAAAGACTATTCAAAGTCTGCGTTAGCCAGGGGTGGTATCCATGCCTCTCCTCCCAGCACTCTGGAGGCAGAGGTAGGTGGGTCTCTGTGAGTTCTAGGACAGCCTGGTCTACAGTGTGAGTTCCAGGATAGCCAGGGCTACACAAACAAACAGCAACAACAAGAAAGACAAAACCCAAAGTCTGTGTTAGAGAGGCATAAATAAGGAGCAAAATGACTAGAGGGCTAACTTAAACCACTGTCATGAAACTAATGAGACCCAAAAGAAAGTCCCTATTTTAACCCCCGTGAAATACACATCCTCAGAAGTAACAGAAGGAAGAAGGTAGATGTTACAGCCATTTCGAAGGAAAATGGGATAAATGAAATCATGAATGAGAGCTAAAGAAGAAGAAATGTTCAAAAGCAGTGGTGTGCATCTGGGAGCAGCAGAGAGAGTTCCGGCAAGAAGAGTGACCAATGAGAGAGAGTATAGGAAAGTGGAATGTGTGAGTCATGCCGTGAGGTTTCCTTCTGGCAGTGCACACTTGCATTAAGTACAAGAGAGAAGAGATTGCTGAAGAGGCTGTCACGGCCTTAATTTATGAGTGTGAGGAGAGCTTTCCTACTTGGTTTGCTTTCTATTTATCTTATGCCTTTCTAGATTATTCCAGCCCAAAATATTTCAGATGCCACTCCCTTATTCTTACTTCATCCATATTTTAGGCATACTATTATTATTATAGATTAGATTTCAGTTTTTATTAAGCTCCACAACTTGTCATCCTCAGTCAGGGCCACATGACCTTATTCTAAATTGAAGTGTTAGAAAAAAAACAGTTTGAAATCAGGATGAAAAATTAAAGATGAAAAGTTCAGTTTGTTCAGTTTGTTCAGTTTGTGTCTCACTATAAGCTTACCTCCAGAATTTTCTGATACTGCTAAAAAAAAAAACACCTAACTTTAACATATTGGTATCAATATATTTATTTTTCCTATCTGCCTCCCTCTCTTCCTTTCATCTTGAGGGAAATTTTAAGGCAGCTAAAATCCTTCTGAAGGCACTCACAGTTATGATCTCATGCAATAAGGGCCATGGTGAAGACAGGCAAGAGAAGATCATTCTCAGGCACAGAAGAGAAAGACCCAGTTGACTGTCATAGGGTGTTTGAGTTGACAGCAGAGTTCGGAGAGGTATTCTGGATAGAGCCAACCAGGCGCAGAGTCTCTTGGGTCAGTCAGAGTTGGAACTCAGCATGAGTAGACCTGCAGACATCCAGCCTCTGCTACAGACAGATGTGATTTGGGGTGCTGTTTCTAAGAGAGGAATTGCAGTCTTTGTCCCCAGCTGGTGGACAGCTAGTGTGTGTCCCCTCTAAGCAGGACCATGAGACAAGTATTCTGTAGTGTGAGGGCAAGACTGGAGACCATACATGGTGGGGGAGGGGACACCTGATACCTTTGTGGCTCTCCACATGAGGTAGGTTGCTTTCATTTAAGAGATCACTTGTCTCTTTGGGGCTCCTTTCCTCTCTTTTGGGTTACAATGTTATACCTCAGTTGATCCTTTCCATAGTAGATTCCTTTACTGAGCTGGTTCCATGTCCCTTATGTGTTGTGATTTCTTTATTGCTGTTTTCTCTTACGATCTACTTTAATGGTCTAGGCAGCTTCCTTATAGGCTGCTAAAATTAAAACTGTCACACAGCTACACCATTTGCAGGGCAGCACACATAGAACATTAGTGGATGTAGCCCATAAAAAGCAAGCTATGGATATGTTTGCTATATAATCCCTTTTTTCACTTACCTATTTTATTTCTATCTATGTTTATTTCTCTTTTTCCTTTTAATCCAATAATTTTTCTTCAAAGAGGCCAACATTATTAAAGATTATAAGTCTGAACTGTTACATTTGACATACATATTAAAATTTTATGAAAAATAAGCTTCATCTTCCATTGTCAGTTGGTGCTTGTGTAGGATAACAATCTCAGGCTTTAGCTTTTGTCCTGGCTAGATTTATGTCAGCCTGACACAAGCTAGAGTCAGCGAGAGGCAGCTCCCTCCATAAGATCAGGCTGTAGTCAGGCCTGTAGGGGTTTTCTTAACTAATGATTGATGTGGGAGGGCCCAGCCCGTTGTGGGTAGTGCCACAACAAAGCAGCCTGAGCCAGCCAGGAGAAGCAAGCCAATAAGCAGCCCTCCTCCATGCCCTGTGTCAGCTCCCACCTCCAGGCCCTGCCCTGTTAAAGTCCCTGCCCTGACTACTTTAGGTGATGCAGGAAGAGTGAGCAAACTAAACCCTTTCCTCCCCAGTTTCTTTTGCTCATGATGTCTCATCATGGCCATAGAAACCGTAACCAGGACGCACTGCAAAAGTCTGGTTTGCAGAAGGATCATTACTTTGTACTTCAGCATGTCCCTTTGCACGTTATTGTGCAGCATTATATCATGCGCCGAAGTATAATCTTTAATTGTGCATTTCCTTTGTTTCTATCTTAAGACATTAACCTTTTGATTCAAATGGGAATTGTTTCATTTACCTAAATAGAAACTTTCAGTTAAAATAAGTTTCTTCCAATTTGTTCAGCAGTAGCATGGTTTGATGCAGGCAACTGGGATAGCTCACTTATTCATTAAATACTTGCTAAGTTCCTGCTATATTCCCAGGAGGATAGAAGAGTCACTAGGAAATTATATTTTAAAATAGGCTATCAGTCTGGGCAGATGGCTCAGTGGGTAAAGTACTTGCTGTATAAACATGAGGACCTGAGTTTGGGGCCCCAGCACCTAGGTGTGGCATCATGTCTAGGTTCCAGGGACTGACTGGCCGGCCAACCCAGCTAAAAGAGCAAGCTCTAGGTTCAGTGAGAAATCCTGTTTCCAAATATAAGGGGGAGAGCAACAGAAGAGACCCAAGGCACTCCTGCCTAATAGGTGAGCAATTGCATTCACATACAAATTTTAAAAATAATGAATAGAAGTGGGATCTATGTGTGAAAATAAAAGCAATTAATAACCTTAATAAACAACAATAAACTGTATACCCATAAATACTAGAAAATATACACCCAATAGGTAAGTAAGTAGATGGATGGATGGACAGGTAAGTAGATTGACAGATAGAAAGATACCTTCTGAATTAAAATTTATAATTAATGATGTTTTGATATCATATTATCTAAAAGTATGTTAACTTTTTAAAAATTAAGGTTGACAGATTTGCAATGGAATTAGAACGGAACCGGAATTTGAACAATACCATAGTTCATGTTGACATGGATGCTTTCTATGCAGCTGTAGAAATGAGAGACAATCCAGACTTGAAGGATAAACCCATTGCTGTAGGATCAATGAGTATGCTGGTAAGTAGGTGAAGATCAAAAACAAAACGAAAATTTCATAGGCTGTCAGGTCAGCTTACTGAGACTTGCCAGTTTGCTGAGGACTTTTCTGTGACTAAATCCTTTCAATGTAACTGATCACACTAATATTTATTTCTACTTGAGAAAAAAAGAAACAGAGAGAGATAATGACTTTCCCAAAGTTACAAACTCGGTGAAATAGCACAGTAGCATTGTATCCTTCCATTGCAAATGAACTCTTTCAAAAGGGTTTTGGGGAGAGCTGAAAAAGTAAAAGCAAAGGGAATGTTATGTTCGGCCAGAGGTTTTGAAACTGGCTTGCAGACCAAGTCTAGCCTGTCATCGGTTTTTGTAAAGACACTTTATAAGGGCAAAGCAGTTGTGGCCACTTGTTTACTGCTATCACAGTAGAGGAGCACAATTGAATAGAAGTGTGTGGTTGCTAAGGAAACACAGCTCCCAAACCTCAAGTGATTATGTCCTCTGAACTTTGACAGAAGAGGTTTGCCAACCCCTATTCTAGAATAACATAGTTTACTAATATGTCTAGAGTGCAGTTAATTTTCCCATAACTCAGAATCATTTGTTTTATGACTATAAGGTGATTTTTTTTTTCTATCCTAAATCAAGATAAAGGTAACAGGAGCCATGCCTGTGACTGAAAACATAATAATTAAAAGTAGCAGCTGTCTACAGCCATACCACCCCAGTGCACCACATCTCATCTAAAAGTAACAGCTAGAGTAGATAGATGTCTGTATCACAAACCACTAGAGAAATGTTGCTGAATTCCCAATGGCCCTACCATTACTGTATTATGAGTCTATAATCCATCATGGGTATGCAGGCACTCATGATCATCTGGTCCTTAAAGCACCGCTTTGTTGATGTGTACTCTCTTTTCCTGTAACCACCAATGAAATTTGAAAGAAAAGAAATAATTTGTGTGTGTGTGTGTGTGTGTATACTTACACACACACTTTCTGTAACCACATTTGAACTAAACCCACTGTTTTTGAAATCCACAAATATTTTCTCTCCAACAATTGAAATTTCAAGTTCAAACTTACTATTTTCATATTAAACAAAGATTTAAATCCTTTTTTATGTGCTGAGCTAATAGATTTCCCTTCTGAAGAGAGTTGAAGCTAACTGTTTTTGTTTTAGTAAACTCATAGAAAGTTTACCTACAAGTTAATGAGGGTGACACTACATGTTTGACCCTTTCAGTCTGTTACACATAGAATTTTATTTTTATGTGTGTGAATTTGATGGATTTTTGACATTTTCTGAGTTGGCACTGAGAGTCAATGAGATTCCATAGCAACATCCATTACTGTATAAGCAACCTCTTCTCTTCCTGCAGACAACTATGTTTTTTCCTTGTGATTCTTTAGTTTATGCAAAGTTCAGTAAGGACGAGTTGGCTCTGTTTTTTCCAGGATCAGTCAGCACCATCTATCATGGGGAATTCAAGATGGATTCACTCAGGTCTAGCACTTCTACTATGGTGATTAAAGTGACTTCTGCCTCAGATGTCATTATTTCCATGTGATGTCTTGTCACTTAGTATTATAATATACCCTTTTTACAAGCTCTAAATACTTTTTAGTGATTGCAGAACCATAAAAATAAAAAATGGAAGCTACAAGTTCTTAAAACTAAGACTTCAGCACATACAGCGTTATTTCCTTCTAATTCTTTTAGTTTAAGTCATCAAGAAAATTACTTGGCATGAGGAACTAGAATCTGCCTTCTGATAAGAGTAAATATAGGGGCAGAGGGGATGGCTCAGTGGTTAAGAGCACTGGCTGCTCTTCCAAAGGACCTGGGTTCAGTTCCCAGCACCCACATGGCAGCCCACAATTGTCTGTAACTCCAGTTCCAGGGGATCTGACACCCTCGCACAGACACACATGCAGACAAAATCATTAGTGTACATGAAATAAAAATAAATAGATTAAAAAAAAAAGTAAGTGTAAAACTATTGTGGCTAAGCTGGGCAAGGTGGCGCACACCTTTAATCCCAGCAGCCAGGAGACAGAGGCAGGTGGATCTTTGAGTTTGAGGCCATCCTGGTCTACAGAGCAAGTTCCAGGACAGCTAGGGCTACACAGAGAAACCAACTATGTCTCAGAAAACAATCCAACAAACAAACTAGATAGATCGATAGCTCGATGGAAGGATGGATGGATGGATGGATGGATGGATGGATGGATGGATGGATGGATGGAAAGATAGATAGATAGATAGATAGATAGATAGATAGATAGATAGATAGATAGATAGATAGATACTATTTACAATGTACTGCAAACCCAAAATCTTAGGAACTCACACCTCATAAAGCTTTGTTCTTCAATAGATCTAGTTTTCATATCAGTTGGATTTATTTAAAATTAGTAAACTGTTATTCTATGTATATGAGTGTATTGCCTGCATGTATGTCTGCACCACTAAATGCACCTGGTGCCTGCAGAGGCCAAAAGAGAGTATTGAGTCCCCTGGAAACGGAGTAACAGATGGCTGTGGGCTGTGGTGTGGGCCCTGGTCATCAAATCCAAGTTCTCTGCAAGAGCAGCCAGTACTTACTCTAAACATGGAGCCATTTCTGGCCCCAAGATTTATTAATTTGACTTTGAAGCATGGCTTTGCCTCTCTAGTGCTCTCTGCTCTTTACTCTGTACAGCTGAGCAAGGAGTAGGGTCACTGGAGTTCTAGCAAGATTTTTTAAGTCTTTTCAAAATGATTGAAGGAAATCTGATTTTTTTCTGAAATAATACCTTCATTTGATATATCTGGCTTGCATTTGGCTGAGCACTCACTTAAATTCCTAATAAAAGTTCCATTCATTGTTAAACTTTGCTATAAATGATATTATGGTTTTCCACTTTGACTTGGACCACTGGCAAATGCCATCATGAACAGGATTTATTAAATATTATCACTTTTTCATTCTCATACTTTTTAGTCTCATTTCTTAGCCAAAATGTTTTTGCCAAGAACTTAAAGCTTTAAGAAATAAAACTCAAATTTGAAGTTCTTTTTAATTTTTAAGCACTTCATTTTAGAGACATAATTTTGCTGACCAGACAGCAGGCCTTGAATTTTTTGTGCTAGATGGAAATTTCCAGATGGAGCAGATTCTTGTTGCATACTACTGCAACAAGACATATGAAAATATTCACCAATCCCAGACATATGAAATATATCACTAAAAAGTTTGGATTTGGGACCTTCACCTGTGTGCACGTGGATATGCATGAACACGTACGTGGACACATACACAAAAAGGTTTTGGATTGTGGAAAATTTTGGATTTTAGACTTCCAGATCAAGGATGATTAACTGGTAACCATCTATGTATATATTCCTAAGTTTTCAAACTTAGGTCTGAAATACTTCTAGTCCCAAACATTTTGGACAAGGCTCCTCTTCCTACATTCTATTAATGTATATACCTTATATATGTATATACTAATACTTTCTATACTGTTACTTTGTGTAACTTGTATATTATAGATATTATAACTATTCTACATGATTTACTATTAGTTAGAGTATCCACTATCATCCAGACTTAGATATATATGATATTATAGAATACTTTAAAGCCATTGAAGTTTAATTACCACTAAAATATTTTTAAATCATTTAAAGCCATTATTTGTTGTGAAGAATAGGCTGACCTTGAACCTCAAACTAGCAGTTCTCCTGCCTTAGTCCACTGATGGCTGGAATTACAGATCTCCACCACCACACCTACTTTAAAAGGATTTTTCATTGGTTCAATCCTACTTATTACCTGGTACCATATTATAAATTTAGAAATAACAATGAGACAGGGTTATGGTTTTTTAAGAAAGTCAAGATGTGGTTCAAGACAGTGGCTCATAAAAGAAATGCCCTTGAATTGAAAATGCACATCAGTAATGTGTTTCTTATGAATGTACTGATCAATATGTCCATTTAGGGTTGTTTATTTTTTCCTATGCGGTCCATTTTCTTTCAGTCTACTTCAAATTACCACGCAAGGAGGTTTGGTGTTCGCGCAGCCATGCCAGGATTTATTGCTAAGAGACTCTGCCCACAACTTATTATAGTGCCCCCGAACTTTGACAAATATAGAGCTGTGAGTAAGGAGGTAAGTGAATGTTTCACCCCAAACCCTTTTACTGGCTTTCTGTCACCTAGACTCAACTCCAAATGCCTTAAACTATCAAGATTTGGTCTTAGCTGTAGAGACTAGTGAGCTATTTATAGTATCCAAAACATATCTTTCTGTTTCCCAACTCTTTCTCTCAATTCTCTACAATTCCTCAAAACTTTGTAAAGTCTTAATAATTATAGCATAAAATTAATTTTCAATATTTTTCTTGGGGTATAAAATAACTTGTCTAGAATAACCTAATATTTCTAGTTTATAGAACTTATGCATCATTAATTCCAATCTATTCTAAATTAAATTTATACAATTATTTTGTTGTTGTTGTTTGTTCTGCCCCAGGCTGGCCTGGGTCAACAAGCCTGCCTCTGTCCTTTTAAACAGAAACAAAATTCACTTAGTGTGGTTAGTTGCTTTGCTTGCCTCATAATCTTACAGAGCTACTTGACCATGTTTTGTCCAAGAGACCCCAAAAGGGGTGGTGGTGGGGGGATACTCTCTTGCTTGAAGAAGAATGAAATGCAGTGATTTGTTTACATACCAAAATTCTGAGCTGTCCTATGTGAAAAAGTATCATTTCTTCCATTTTCATTAAAGTTGATCTATCATACACTGTGGGGACTTAACTCCTTGGTTAAAATCTAGAGTGCTGCATGTGCATTACTTTTAGACTGCTATTATAAAACGAAGTATATCATAGAGTATTGTCTGAGCATGACTTGTAATTCCTGCACTGTGGAGACAGGAGGATCAGGAGTTCAAGGCTAACCTCAACCACTCAGTAATTTTGAGGTCAGCCTAAGCTATATGAGATCTTATGTCAGAAAAGAAAGAGAAGAAGGACACGGCAACTGTCTAAATATAAATATTAAACTATGGCATAATACATTTTAAAAGATGTCTTTTTTATTAATTTTTAATTGTACGTCTGTATTTGTGCCTGTGTGTGGTAGGCACATATGTGTAGATGCCTATGGAGTCAGCAAATTTCCTGGAGTCAGACTTAGAGGTAGTTGTGAGACACCCGACATGGGTGCTGGGAGCCTGACTCTGGTCCTCTGGAAGACTGGTATATGCTCTTAATTGATGAGCTATCTCTCAAGCCCCGGCACATAATTGATGTCATTTAGACGTGCAGCTGAGCTTTAAATGGCCTTATTTTTATTCTCCTTCATTTTCCCTAAAATATTACCCCATATTAAAACAGTTTTATTCATTCCAAAGCAGTCTGTTAAGTCAACTCCTTTGTGCCTGCTTTTGAAAAAGTGGTAGGCAAAGAGAACATACCTTCGGTAAACAGAAGCAGAGCTTTGGTTCCACCTGCTCCCACATACCTGGCAGCTGCTTCCAAATTACTGCACAGAAGCTTATGTTAATTATAAATGCTTGGCTGATGGCTCAGGCTTATTTCTAACTAGCTCTTAGGTTTAAGTTAACCTATTTCTATTAATCTATTTATTGCCACATGGTGCATGGCTTACCGGTTATCTGGCATCTTTTTCCTTGGGTGGCTGGCTCATGTCTGCCCAAATCTGCACTGCTTCTTCCCCTCCTTAAGTTTGGTTTTTCCACCTAACCTTATCCTGCCTTGCCATAGGCCAAAACAGCTTTATTATCAACCAATGAAAGAAATACATATTCACAATGTACAGAAGGATCTTCCCACAGCAACCTTTGATAATTTTTTTTATGTATTCATAGTTAGAAATAAATAAATAACACCATAAGTACAAGCTTTGGTAATTAAAAATTCCTATAAAGACTTTATAAGAAAGACCTTGAATCTACTGTAGCTCAGTCAAACTTCGGCAGTTCTACATGAGAGCTAAGTTATTTTTAGTTACCTATCACCTGGTTATTTACATAAGATAGAAACATTCTTCAAATTTGAGCAGCATCTCGCTAGTTAATGTAGCAAATGAGTTTTACATGTAAATGCAGTATCGATGCATTCATGTTTCTGGCCTGGCTAATAAGTTTCAGGAGCATCCATTTCTGTTTTGTCCAAATATTAGGATAACCTTATTGTTCTTGGGTCTAAGTGCTTGGTGTTTCCGGGAACAGTCCATTTTGGTTCTTGTGGCAGTGTCCTATGGAAAGGAAGTGAGAAGTACTCAGCCATGCCTCCAGGGAGCACTTCTCCTTTAGAGTCTTAGTGGGCTGCCAGGTACACACTTTCCAGAGTTTTGTTTTCACTAGGAGGGTACTGTTTGCATTTGTTACAGAATGGTTTCTTCTACAAGAACAGAAGTATTTGAAACACTCTGAATAAAAATATGGCAAGTTTGACATCACCATTTTCTAAACTTCCCCTCAGTTGTTCATGATTATGTTAAAATAGAACCGTTTCTTACTTATAAAAGTTTTCTAGTGATATAATACAACGCTTTTAAATTTTAGATGAAGAATAACAATTCAGCAAAGACATTTTCTATTAGATGGGTCATTTTGGCTGTCATTCCCTCTTATTTCAGCTAGTTCTTTGGTAGTTAAAAGACAAACAGCAAAAAGCCTCCTTAGTGGTTTCATGTAATAAAGCTATCCCATATAAAAGGCATTACTGAATTATATTAGCTGTAATTCTAATCTTTGTGTATTTCTTTCATGTCACAATGAAACTCCAAATTTTCATCTTTTGTTTAATGCAAGCATGCAATTATTCTATAGATTTATCATCTTTCCCAGTCCAGATTCCTGGAAATAGTAGAGCTTTATTTTGTATGAATATTGTTCATATTATAATTAACTGAAATGTACTGCTCTCTAAAACATCATAGCACTTTACATTCCTTTCTTAAATAAACAAAAATCTTCACAAAAGAGATGAGAGGGAATGCTATCATGCATGCCCACTCCTTCTTTTGACTAGATGTGTTAACCTTAACTTTTTTTTCTGTTCCCACCAGAATGTTGTGTGAGATTTATTTGACTTGCTTAGTGTTTTTAGATGTAGGATGCTGGATTCAGATGGCATCAGATGAAACCATTTCACAGTCTTCTGCCTTCGTTGATCTATTTTAGTGCAAAAGAGAATTTGACAAATATCCACTGGTAGTAAATTATTTATTCCTTAAATCCGTGAGCTATTGATTGCAGGATCATTACTATAGTTGCAGAGTAAGAATATTAGTGCTTTTTATCAGATATGTAAGACAGGAAGTTTTGCTGTGGCAGCAAAATTTAAACTTTTATTGTTCTTTTTGAAGGTTAAGGAGATTCTTGCTGAATATGATCCCAACTTTATGGCCATGAGTCTGGACGAAGCCTACCTGAACATAACACAGCACTTGGAGGAAAGGCAAAATTGGCCTGAGGACAAAAGAAGATATTTCAACAAAACGGGAAACTCTGTAAAAACTGGTAAGCAGTTTTATTAGAATTACCAACTAAATACTAACAGAAAGCATCTCTTTGAATCAACCCAATTAATTCATTTGTCTATATAGGGTAGGATTAGGTTTGTCTTTGTAAAAATGAAAAATCAGAAACTTAAAATATACCAGTGGGTTTTAAAAAAAAATTAAGTGTGTGCAGTCTCTTGAAAATCAGATGAGAATGTTGGATCTCCAGACTCTAAGAATCTGCAAGGTTCTTCAGAGTAGTTAGTTGCAGAACAATTATTTTCTTAATATCAAAGGGTTTAGATGGCATTGAAGTGGAGGAAGTCCCTGTTGAAAGTGGCTTTTTGTTGTTGATAGAAATCAGGTTTTGAAAAAAGATTAGACCCAAACACACTAAAACCTTTGGTGATTTTACTTTTCTTTGTTTCTCAGGTTTTCTATAGTCTAGTTCTAACATGATAATGTGACTGTTTTCAACCCTGTGAAAATTCATGACCCCGCTCCCCCTTCTCCACCACATACTTACTGAGACCTTACTAAAGCTCACGGGGTGGAAGCAGTAGTGGACTCCCGAGTCTCCTCTCACACTCGAAGGGGGAGGCCTTATTTATTTATTTATTTTTGTTTTATTTTCTGAGTCAAGGTCACTTTCTGAATCTGGAGCTGACTGCTTTTCTGGTAAGCTCTGGGGATTTGTTGTTGGCATTGTCTGTACCATCACCCCGAGCTCTGAGTGCCCCCCCCCACGCCCCTGCTGTACCTAGCTTTTATGCAGGTATTATAGATCCAAAGTCGGGTCCTCAAGCTTGTTTGGCAAGCGCTTTATCCACTAAGTCATTGTCCGGACCCTCCTGGAATCTTCTGTACAATTTAAAGTTTCAGGGCTCCATAAATGTTTCAAGCAATCCTTTGATCATTTATCCAGAATATTCAGGTGTTACACGTTTATTCTGTTCCGGGTCCCTTTGCCAAAAGTGCTGTTACTTCAAACATCTGACCTGTCTTGAATCCATCAACAAAGGTCACCCAGCTGGAAAGGGGATTTAAGGGATTTGCTCACAAATTGTAGCCATGTTTCATTTCAAAGTATCAAAGGGGCTAGGCAGTGTGGGGAAGCAAGTTAGTAATGTTCCTTGAACGAAAGTGGTAGAGGTACAATAGCAACACATTTTTTTCCTTTTCTTTTCTCTCTCTCCCTTTTTGTTAGTTAGTTTGTTTTTGTTGTTGTTTTGGGGTTTGTTGTTGTTGTTATTCTTTTGAGATGGGTTTTTCTACATAGCCCTGAGCTCTGGCTGTCCTGGAACTTGCTTTGTAGACCAGATTGGCCTGGAACTCACAGAGATCCTCCGCCTCTGCCTCCCCAGTATTGGGATTAAAGGAATGTGCCACCATGCCCTGGCAGCATCGAATTCTAAGCCTCACACTATTAGGGGCTCACATTGCTTGCAGCAAGTTTAATATATACATCAAGTCGAAGCCTCATTACCTTATATCCTGGGGGTAGGTCTCTTTCTTTTGATGGAAACAAAAAAAAAAAAAAAAAAAAAATACAGAAAGCAAAGAAAAAGAAAAAGAATAGTTTCTGGACACAGAAGCTTAGAACGACAAAAACTTTGCTTTTTTTGGTATAACTTTATAAAGTCTGATGCTTTAAAATCTCATTTTGTTAGTTCTTAGCTTTTATGAGAGAAGGGGAGAGGGAAATTATTAACTGGTGGTTTTTAATCACCCCAAAGGGTCCTCTGTAACTATGACTCTTACCTTGTGTTTGAAAAACTGCTTTGGGCTTAAGGTGAGTGACTCTCCTTCTCTGCTAATGCTCCTTTCAGGTGTGTCCGTGTCCAAACTGACAATGATAAGGTGACGTTGCAGGAGCATGGCTGTCTGTTTGCTCGTTTTCACAGTGCTCTCTTAATCTAGTTCATATTCCCAAGCAAATTAAATGCTTTAACTTTTGTTTCTCTGACATAATTCCCTGTGGGCTGGACTTTTATGAATATCAGACCTTGTATTTACAGGGTGTTGGAAGAATGGTAGGTGACTGATGGATCTTTCTTAAGTGAGACATTTTCCTATTTGCCCTTTTATGAAAGATTCTTTGTCTCTAGAAATATGTGGTGAACGATTGCCTTTATTTGCAAATAAAAGAATGAGCATTGTTTTCTGTTTGCTTTGCCGTAAAAATTAGCCGGCAAGTGTGTAAGAAACCCAGTGCTTATGCTTGAGTGCTTGAAACCTAGATGGAGTGCTCTGACCTAGCTTTGTGTTCTTATTGCTTCAGTCTTGGAGACGGTGAAGGGATCTAATTCAGGAAGAAGAAACCACTTCAGCAGTTAGCTATGCAGCCAGGCCACACGGAAGTGAAACAGCTGAGGTTGAAAAGATGCCTGTGTGCTCTGTAGCCGCTCTGACAGTGTGCCAGAGGCAGCATGCTTTGCTTCCTGGAGTAGAAGGCACCAGTGCAGTCACTGCAGAGAGGGCTTGGGACCTTACCATGACTTCTTTTCAGCCAGTTGGAGGAAAGGGCTTCTGGGTGACCACAGCTGTCCTCTTACTCCTCTCCAAGTGGCTCTAAGGTTTAAAAATCAGAAGCAGAAAAAATGGAAATGACCTGAAGCACAGATGTAGTAAAAATAGGTTGTATTATGTATATGGTCTGTGAATCCAAATTTGGGAAACGCCTATCTATAAATTAATTCATATGTTGTAATTAAAGTTTGAAACTAATTAAGTATCTGTTACATGATTTACATATCTTTAGACATTTTCTAAAGACCAAGTTCATTTTTCAAGTAAAATGCCTTCAACTGTGTCTTAAAATTTTATTTGATTAAGCTCAGTATGTTTTCATACCTGTAACCCCAGCTTTCTGAAGGCTGAGGCAATGGAATTAGAAGTTCAAGACCAGCCTGGACAGGGTATGTAGTTAATTTAGGGCTAACCTGGGCTACAAAAAAAATATAAGAATTTAATTGTTGCTTCTGCCTTTACCAAATTATTGGGAAATACACATGTTATGAAATGGGATCAGGAAACTTATAAATACATTTAAATTGCTTAATTCTATCTTAAATTTAGAGAATAGGTTTGGGGTTTTTTTTGGGGGGGGCGTTGAGAAAGGGTTTCTCTGTGTAGTTTTGGTGCCTGTTCTGGATCTCACTCTGTAGACCAGGCTGGCCTCGAACTCACAGAGATCACTTGGCTCTGCCTCCCAAGTGCTGGGATTACAGGCATGCGCCACCACCACCTGGCTAAAGAATAGTTTTTAATGGAATTGTTCATGTGAATATCTTTAGTATTGATATCAGAATAGAGCTAAGTGTATTTTACACTATATTTGAAAAATGGGCATAAGCTAATAGCTAGTTCATTACCTTACATTTAAGCAAAAAAATGTTTCTTTGTTTGAGATGGGATCTCACTATGCACCCCAGGATAAGCACAAACTTGTCATCCTCCTGCCTCATCCTCACAAGTTTCTGGGTACTAGGATTACAGGCATGCACCACTGTGCTGAGCTACTTTACTTTTTAATAATAACATTTTCCAATGTATTGATAATTACACTTTTTTGCCTTAAATTTGGACCTTCAAATATTAGATCAGACTCTAAGAATTTGTATAAAGAATGTTCAACTTTCAGGAGTAATTTCCATTTATAGCAAAGGCACCCTCAGTGAAAGTAATGTTTTATTAATAAGCAAGTTAAAAGCATGCTGGGTGATGGTGGCACACGCCTTTAATCCTAGCACTTGGGAGGTAGAGGTAGGCAGATCTCTGTGAATTTGAGAGCAGATCTCTGAGTTTGAGATCTGCCTGATCTGCAGAGTGAGTTCTAGGACAACCAAGGCTACATAGTGAAACCCTGTCTCAAAAAAGTGAATCAACATTTGAAAAGAGACATTGAGAATATTTTTTTTAAACATTTTTGAAGTTTCTTACATGAATAAAGAAAAATTAAGTTTGTCCTTCTCCAAAACAAAATTTAATTTTGGTTGCAATTACTCTTAGTGTTTAATGCTTTTTCCTTCACATTCCTAAGTTTAACTTAAGAAGGATCTTTTTCTCCTTAGAGAACAATACAGTGAAAAATATTTCTCTTCTTAAAGAAAAAGCAATGGTCTTCCAAAGTTAATTCAACTACTCCCTTTAAAATATGCACTAAAGAAATGGATAATGCTCTTTTAAGGAAAGCATGATGGCATTTTCTTTATTAAATATTTACAAAGATAAAAGATAGTCTTTCTCATTTTGATTCCTAGAAACAAAACTGAATTTGGTTTGTTTTCAGCAGTGAGGAGAGAGGTGGACCTGTAATCCCACTCTTAGAAGACTCGGGCAGCAACCATGAGGGGCTCAAGGCTAGTGTGGGCTCCGTGGTTACGTGGGGCCAGTGTGGGCTACTAGACTGTTTCAAACAGACCCACGCATGTGCATACCCACAGAGAACTGGGTGGGGCGAGGGGCAGAAAAGAGAAAGAGAAAGGTAATAGAGGGGATTGGGATGGGGGAGGCATGGAAAAGTGAAACCTAGCCTGAGAAGTGTGTGCTCCTTAAAGTGAAGTGACTTGCTGTTCCTGTTTGAGACTCAGATAAACCTGGAGAGGAAGCTCACAAACTGAGTGAGGAGGAACCGGCCAGCTCCCCACTGCTGTTTGAAGATAGTCCTCCTGATTTGCAACTCCAAGGAAACCCTTTCCAACTGAACTCTGAGGAAGAAGACAGACCTCAAATACTCCGAAATTCGGTTGTTTTTGGAACATCGGCTGAGGAAGCGGTGAGGGAAATTCGCTTCAGAATTGAACAGAAAACGACCCTGACAGCCAGCGCAGGTATTCAAGGCTACCCAGGGCCTCTGCTGGGGAAGCCATACTGGCTAATCCCACACTGCTAGTCCTAGGCCTTTGTTGTGAAGTAGATGATAGCCTTTGATTTGGCTGCTAGCAACATTTACCTCCTGAAGCTAGCTAAACCTACAGGTAAACTGTAACTAAGCAAAAAGCCTATGGCCCAAGGCAAAACAAAACAAAACAACTATCATAAATCGAGAACAGTGATTCTTTAAGTGAAACATTTATTTCAGTTGGATTTGTATAGGATACTTGATTGGCACTTGTCCTAGATTGCATTGTAGGAGAGGACCTAGAATACATGAAGGTTGGTGAACTCCTCTGCACTCCCACCAAGAAAAAGATCAGCTTGCAGCATAGCAGCGGAAGACAGTCTGGTAAAAACCAAAGCCAACAAAGCCCCACCACTTTATGTCTATCCTTGACCCCTAAGAGCATCACAGAGGCTTAGCATAGGAACTAATAATGGTTACAGCCACTTAATATAAAATACTGTGATAAATAAATGGTCACATTATAAAAAAAGAATTATCTTGTAAAGTCATGTGTGTTGTGATTAGGGGAATGTTTTCAATTCCAAAGGATAAGCATGCATAATCAGCTTTAAGAAAATATTTATAAAAGCCAAAATGAGCTATTAAAAATATATTTAGATATTCCTACTGTAAATTGTCTTAAGACTCCTAGAAGTTGTAAATCATAGTGTGTGCTAGTTTGCTTTGTGAGTAACTTTTAATTTTTATTGTTATTGTTTTAATATATGGTAAGTCAGAATATTTACTTTTTTAATGTGAAAATTTACATTCAGAAAAACTTTTCAGAAAGTAAACATGTATCATAAACTATATTCTGGATCTTTTCTGAGAAATAAATAAGGATCCACTACAAAACAACCCTGTATTCCTAGTATAGTTATAAATAAAGTACTGACACTTCATATTACGCAGTTCAGAAATTACACTTGAATTTTAAAATATTGAGACTCAAATTTTCTCACTTTTCTTGCTGCCATAGGTAATATATTCCCTTTCCCTAAAACCACAGGAAGCCCTGAGGAGATTGTCAGTAGTCAAATGTTATTTTTAAAGTAGTGTTTTGTGTCATTTCAGATTATTTGCATTTAACTTTCATTTTCCTATCACATAATTAACTTATACATAGCAGCTTCTTTGAATCATTGAGTGCTCTTCTTTTTAAGGTATTGCCCCCAATACAATGTTAGCAAAGGTGTGCAGTGATAAGAATAAGCCAAATGGACAATACCAAATTCTCCCCAGCAGAAAAGCAGTGATGGACTTCATCAAGGACTTGCCTATTAGAAAGGTAAGAGTTTATATGAAATTATTATCTGCACATATACTCTGAATTCTAGAGAGGCATCACACAGATAGTAACTCTTCTTTGCTAAATGGTTGTAAAATAGTAGCTGGTGGGTGAGAACTTTGCTGGGTGACTGAATGTGCACTTAGAACTCTGCACGTAAGATTTGAGGAACTTATCTGCAGGAGAGTTTAAGTAAGAGACGCTAGACTTTAAGTCCACACCTGCTGAGGAGGGAGGACATACGAGGAGCACTTGGAGGAGTGCTTTCAACGGCACTGTAATGCTGGCATAGTCTTCCAGTCCAGGCAGCTGCCAGCTGAATAGGTGTGACACTCCCCAGTTAAAATCCAAATTAAATCAGAGTACTTCACCATCTCTAAAATGATAACATTTTCCCACAAGGATGCAGAAATGGCATATTTTATTATTTATAATTTCTGGATTTTTTGTGCTTTATTTTTTTTAAACAGTTGAACTCTATACTATATAATAGGCTAGAGCCTGCTCAAAATAATGGATATGATTGAATGTATGTAAAGGAAGAGGCTGTGGCAAAGGTCACAGTGTTAATGGTTCCTGGAAATTATATATATACAGTAGTTTTTTCTAAAGTATGAATAAGTGTTCCATTTTTTTAAGTTCTAGGTTCAAATATTGGATGAGTTCAAATATCAGTGAGATTTTTAAATCTCATTTAAAAGTTCTTAATTATAAAATAATAATTTAAAATTTTTAGTTATAAAAAAATAAAGAAGACATAGATTACAAAAATCCAGAAGCTATAAGTAATAAAATATGTCATTTCTGGAACCTTGTGGGAAAATTTTATTATTTTAAAGATGGTGAAGTACTTTGGCATAATTTGTCAAAAACAAAATTCTAAATCCCTTTGGAGTGCAGGTATTAGTATGTTAAAGAATCATAAATAGTAAATCATATTGTACTAAAAATAAAAAGTTTCATTTGTTTGCTCTACCATTTCCAAAATTAAGCTATGAGACCAAAAAATAACAACAGTTTTCTTGCATGACATGTGAAAATAGTACTATTCATTCCTTTTATTAGCTACAGAAGATTATAATCTTCAGCTGGGAATGTCACTCACTGGAACTGTTTATTTAGCATGTTCAGGGCTCTGTGTTCAAACCTCAACACCAACAACATTCTCCTTCACACACATACACACACACAATTATAATCTCATTTTAAAATTCTAAATTGTAAATGTTGATTCATCTGTGGCTATACCACCCTGAACATTCTCAGCTTCATCTAAATGTGGATTCTCTTCTAGGTTTCTGGAATAGGAAAAGTTACGGAGAAAATGTTAATGGCTCTTGGAATTGTTACTTGCACAGAACTCTACCAACAGAGAGCAATGCTTTCTCTCCTTTTCTCAGAAACATCTTGGCATTATTTCCTTCACATTGCCCTGGGTCTGGGTTCAACAGACCTAGCAAGGTATCTATATATAGTTATTCAGCATTTCATCATTTACATTATTGTTTATCACTGTCAGTTTGAACCTTTGAGATTAAGGCTATTTCAAAATGTTTTTAAATGCATTTTGACTGATTTAATTTAGGCTCTATCTTGATTAAAGTTATCAGTTTGGCTTTGGGAAAAAGAGGGATTAATGACTCACTTCTAGTTGTTGGCTTCAGCGGTGAGGAATATGGGAGAAAGGAATGGTGGTTCCTTCCGTCCCCTGCCTGTCTTGTTCTGTTTTCAGACTGTAAGAGGAAGGTTGGTGGTCAGGCTGTTGAAAGAAGGTGGCCTCTGCTCCACAGTTTATTCTTTAGGCAAGAGTTTCAGATGTGTGAATGAACACTGAGTGCTTATCTTCCACTGGACTCTGTTGTAAGCACTAGAGACAGTCCCAGTGGGTTGGACATAGTTGTGCCTTCCTGGAGTTTACACTAGTATGAGAAATAGAAAATAACCAAAGAAATGATAAGGAAAGCAAGGCAGAGTAAGGGCATAAAGAGTGACTTCAGAGGTTAGCGTAAGGTTAACAGTCATCCAGAGGTGGAGACGAGAAGGAGCCAACCACGGAAAGCCCCAGAAGAGAGGACATCTAAATAAAAGTCCTGTTCTGTCTGCTTTTCATCTGGGTTTGAACTGTTGCGGATGGATGAAAAGAAGAGGAGGAGAGAAGAATGGAAATCATCCAGGTCAACCCTAGGCCCTGTTTTATCAAAAGACCTTATGATGGTGTTGGGTTGTCTGGGGAGAGTGCAGTGGGACAGGGAGACAATACTCCTACCTAAATGTTGGGATTAATTACACACATAGAGCATCATGCCTGGCTTCCTTTATATTCTTGTACTTAAATTAAAGGACAGCAATAAAATCAAAGAGGATGTGGATAAAATTCAGTACAAAAAATAATTGCGAAGTCTGATAATGAGTGGGAGGCTAGCCGAGGTTATAAACATAGCGAGACCCTGTCCGTCAGAGACGGGCCAGGGCGTGCAAGGCTAGCGGTATTATCCTCAACTCTACTTGCTCTATGTTCCCTTGACGAGGCAATTAAAAGACATCTTCGGTGTATGTAATGGAAGGTGAAATAACACCTGTAAGTGATCTAGAGTGCTCATTAATCCAAATACCATCATCTTCTCCCCATTTTGCAGTTGGATATAATGCAGCAGGTGATATTCTATAGTATATAGAGTCCAGACAGCTTGTAATATACTGTAGCTGGCCTTCGTCCCCTCAGGCTGTGTTCTCTATTACCTGTGCTGCTTTGGTTTGTAGTCTGGGTACTTCCCCCTTTTGAACATACTGTCCTTTGTTGTTGTTTATTTCTTTGTTTAGTTGTTTTTGTTTGTTGGGTTTTTTGGGTGGAGGGCTCTTGTGATTGATTGAATCTCACATATGTTAGGTATGTGCTTTACCACTGAACAACATCTTCTCTCCTATTTTGAAATAGGGTCTCACTTAAGTTAAGTAGGTGATTTAAATACCTTATAGCCCAGGCTGGCCTTGAACTTGTGGTCCTCTTGCCTAAGCTTCCCAGATAGCTGGGATTATTGTTAGAGGATTATGTCATCAGGCCTACTTTCTTGGTTTTTTGTTTGCTTGTTTTTTTTGTTCTTTGTAGTATTGGGACTCAAACCCAAGGCCTTGGTCATGTAAGACAAGCTCTGTATGGCAGAGCTACCTTCACAGGCCCTGTGTGTAATCCATACTTGTTTACAGCCACTGGGAGTAAGCTCCAGACAAGCACTTGCTATATTTTATTCATTATTCTCTGTTCTCAAGTAGTTCTTAGGCATATTACATCCATTAAGTATTTGGAAAATGAATAAAACGCGTGTTACTTCAGTTTCTGTAGTTCAGTTGCCCCTGTCAGAGTAGCTAGAGTCCGGTCAGAGTGGGTAGTGTAGATCCTCAGCATCCTATGCCAAGTTCCGACTGAGACATGAATGACGGGTGACATGTAGGGGAAGAGTTGATGCACCAGCCCCCAAATGAACAGCATTGAATTTTGTAACATGTGCATGGATCCCGTGGCCAGGAACTGTTATGCTGCTGCCTCCTATTTATTTTCATAAGTTTAGTATTCAGACTTTTAATAAAAGCAGGTTAGACAACTATTTCCAAATATTTTTTCTTTCAGAGATATAGACTTGATCCATGACACATGAAATCAAAGTATGTTATCTATTTATGGCTTAGTGACAGTTTCATTTTTAGATTTAAAAGAAAGCCTCAGTGTTTTTTGTAAGATATAAATGTTTTTAAACGAAGTATTTAAAGAGGATGTTAGGGGACTATAGAGGTGGCTCAGCAGTTAAAAGCACTGTTGCCTTCCAGAGGACCCAGTTTTGATTCCTAGCACCCACGTGGTGGCTCACAAATGGTGGCTCCATTTTCAGGGGATCCAGCACTCTCTTCCGACCTCTGTGAGCACTGAACATACATGGTGTACAGACAAACATACCAGCACAACACCCACATACATAAAATTAATTAATTAAAAAGAATACATTAAATTTTCTTATTGACCAAAAGGAACTCAGTTTTTGAGAAAGAAATAAAGACTTTTTTTTTCCTCATTTCAGGGATGGAGAAAGGAAAAGTATGAGTGTTGAAAGGTAATATTTGTTCTTTTATGTTAAATAAAAATAAAGTTAATGACCTATGATTCAATGTATGTTAAACTGTTTCAAGTTCATGTAGTGTGAAGCATCACTACAATAAAAAAGCTCCACAGTTTGGGCAGCTTATACTTCTGACGTAAGCACCTCAGTAAGCTCAGTGCAGCACCTTTGGTTGTTCTACTCACAGTAGAGCAGCATGGTTGGCATTTCTATTTTCAGTACAGATGTTAACTTCTGCTTGGTGAAAACTGGGCACTTTAGGATCTCTAATCTTCTTTATAAAGAGCAACTAAATGTTTACCTAGAATCATAAAATATTACAGTGGGAGCTCCAAGAACTTCAGATATTGGCCAAATGAGCAGAAGGTTCAGTTCCATGTTGAGCATCTCCGTATTGATACGAATTTCTGAATTCTGAAATGGTCTAAATCCAAGACTTCCTGAGTGCCAGGATGCTATCGCACATGAAAAACTTTGCCCCTCATTTTATGTGGTGGGTTACAGTCAAAAGAGAGATTGTAGAACACGGTGTACAAGTACCTTCAGGCTCTGTACATAAGGTGTATACGAAACAAACGAATTTTGTTCTTAAACCTGGGTTCCCTCTGAGGACATCTCACCATATACAAACATATTATAAAATAAAATTATATATAAAAAAAGCAACCCAAATCCAAATCTTCCTTCTTGACTTAAGTGTTTCAGATAAAGAATCAAGCCTGAAGTAATATTGGTAAAGGAAAGCTTAGAGATTGTCTAGTTTTGTGTCTAGCTTAGAATCCTGTTTGGAGTCACATGAAATCTTAATGGAACTTTGTTTAGGGGGAAAATGTTTGCATTTTAAAAGTCCCTCAATTAGTTCTTCAAAACATTAAAACTATTGAGACATTTAAGAATCACTGACTGGTTCCTTTCTTTTGGAAAACCCACTGTGGGTTTTTTAAAAAAAAATGCATTAAGATACCAAATTTAGTATGGGTCTAGGGAAGGAAGGTCCCAGTTCATAATCACATATAAGTGCTAGCTTCTCTGACATGTAAAGAATTCATAATGAGAAAGCACCAATATGTCAGTTAAAAAATGAATGAAGAACTGAGCATGGTACACATGCCTTTAACCCTAGCTCTAGGGAGGCTGAGACAGGCTGAGCACTATGAGTTCAAGGCCAGCCTGGTCTCCAAAGTGAGTGCTAGACTCACTCCAGGGCTACAAAGTGAGATCATGTCTAAAAAAGGAGAAAGCATAAAATTATGGGTTTTGCTGATCAGTGTATCTATCTAAATGCTTTTGATCATTTATGTAGAATATAGGCATTTTTACTTAATTGTGCATTAGTTGATGTGAAAACTTTAATTTGTACTGAAGAAAAAACAATGCTAGGCTATTTGAATGTACTCTATTATTACCAAATTATTCAGCTATCGTTTACATTGTGCACCAAAATCCTTCTTGTCTCTCTAGGACGTTTAGTGAAATAAGTCACACAGAGGAACAGTTCAGCTTATGCCGAGAGCTGTGCACTGAACTTGCTCGTGACCTCCAGAAGGAAGGACTGAAGGTACTGGATTTTTACAGGATGACTTTAGTTCTTAGCTTTTTTCATTCTAGGATACCACTCTAAGTCAAGAGACCACACATTCATTAACGCGGAGTACAAATAAAATAGAATATTCCTATCCTCAGCGATCAGAAACCAAGTCGAGTCTGACCTGTGTGAGGTCTGTGATGAGAGCACAGTAGGAAGGACACTTGTGACCCTGGAGTATTGGTGAAATTATTAAGGCCACTCCACGTAGTTAAAAGGGAGGTTTATTTTGTGGGGTAACTTACAAATGAAGGGATAGGTTGTAGGGTCTGGCAAAGGTATGACTCAGTCAGGCGGTGTTCTCTGGAGAACTCTGCTCGGTCTACCTCCTGCGTCCAGGGTCCCAGAAGCAAGAGAGAGACCTCCTCTCTATCCTTGGTCTTCCGCTTCCTCCCTCAGCCCTGCCTTGTGGGCGTGACCATTACCAAAGCCTCAATGGGGGTTGGAACTTGCAGGCCAATGCTGGGATGGCTATCCACTACACTGGAGTGGTTCCAGGGTGATCAGGGCAGCTTTGTGCCCTTAACCCTCTGAGTTGCATGCCAGATCAGACCTGAATGGCAGGGGAGGGTGTTCCACAGCTGTCTCCTCCTCCCACAAATCCTTTCCCAGTCACCCTTGCTGACTTTGCTCGCGTGACAGTGACCTTCAGGAACAGGCACTGTGTTTCAGGGCTCTAATCCCAGTTCACACGTTGAGAACAGAAGTCTAGAGTCGGCTGGGTAGTCTTCCTTCAGAGCAGTCCACGTTTAGTGTTTTCTTAATCCTCTCAAACCAGGTTTGGTTAGTCAAAAGTGTAATACAAAAGTGTTGAAAAGGTATTGCTAAAAAGTGGAGTATTTGAGGAGAATTTTTACATCTAGCTCTTCTCTAGCTTAAGCATAAAATAGTTCTTTTTCAGAAGTTTTGGGTTTTTTTTGTTTTTTTTTGTTTTTTTTTTTTTTTGGTTTTTCAAGACAGGGTTTCCCTGTGTAGTTTTGCGCCTTTCCTGGAACTCACTTGGTAGCCCAGGCTAGCCTCGAACTCACAGAGATCTGCCTGCCTCTGCCTCTGCCTCTGCCTCTGCCTCTGCCTCTGCCTCTGCCTCTGCCTCCCGAGTGCTGGGATTAAAGGCGTGTGCCACCAACACCCAGCGAGAATTTTTTAAATACACTTTTAATTTTAGAATCATTTCAGATTTCTAAGACTGTTTCCAAAAGAGCATAGCGATTTCCATAATACCTCTCACTTATTTGCCTCAGTAGTTAACATCCTACAGATGGTTGTCACACTGGAAGAGTGACATTAGCACTTGCTGTTAACCTAGCTGCAGACTGCATCTGGATTACTCTCGTGTTGAACTAACCCCTCTCCAGGGAACCGCGTGGTGACTGGTGTCCTGTCTCCCTAGTTCGGTTGTGAGTTTGTTAGCCTTTCCCTGGTCTTTATAAAATCCAGTCTTGAGAGCCACTGGCCGCATACCCTACCAAAGGCCACTGTCTTCCTTGTCCTGTGCTGTGGCTATAGGTGTTGAGAAGAAGGCCACTAAGGTGAAGTGGCCTTCCCATCATTTCCTGTCTCAGTCATCGCCTGGGTTAGGGAATGTTTGATAGGCTTCTCCAGCTGAAGTTACTAACTCTGAAAGCGTCAGGAAATGAGTCAGAAACCTGAACTTGCCTCAAGTGGAACCCATTACTTTAACCCCCCAGGAAGTACTAAACTGTCATCAGGCCTCTCCAGCACACCTCACGTCCTTAAGACACTAGCTGTAAAGAGGAGTCTTCAGACCTCTAGCGTAGCACTCTGGCGTGTGGTAGTCATGCAGTAAGTTGAGCTATTCATCCCCTTGGCTTTCAGTGCTGAATTAACCCAGGGAGATGTACAATAAATCTAAAGGTGATTAGTTAACTTTGCCCTTCATGTAAAAGCATCATTTAATTGGTTGAGGAAGGGACTAGGATTTATTCACTAAGTGATATTTTTCCGACACTGATCTTAATTATGGCAGTTTACATGACCATGTTTTATAAACAGCTGATTACACTTGCATAGTCATATGTATAGGCAGTCTTCCTAAACTTTTCTAGCCTGTAACCAACTTTTTTCTAAGTTCTGGAACCTTCCACAGTAATGTGCTGCATGTGTTGTAGGGGAGAACTGTTACCATTAAGCTGAAGAACGTGAATTTTGAAGTAAAAACTCGTGCATCTACAGTTCCATCCGCTCTTTCCACTGCAGAAGAAATATTTGCCGTTGCTAAGGAGCTGCTAAAGACAGAAGTTAACGCGGGTTCTCCACATCCCCTGAGGTTAAGGTTGATGGGTAGGCCTCTCACTCTCCTCTCTCTTGTTTTTCCCTTATATGTATAATGCTCCTCCTTTAAAAAAAAAAAAAATGTCAACTTGGGAGATCTTCTTTTTCTTCCCATTTCTTTCTTTCTTTCTTTCTTTTTTTTTTTTTTTTTTTGGTTTGGCCTCGAACTCACAGAGATCCACCTGCCTCTGCCTCCCGAGTGCTGGGATTACAGGTGTGCGCCACCACTGCCCGGCCCCATTTATTTCTTAAACCTATTTAAGAACTTCTTACTCTGCTGCTGTACATTGTATTCCCTAGAACTGGATGCATGAATAGAAGGTGACTTTAATTCTGTCTGGACCAATGGGAGTTGTTTTCATCCTTTTTCCTAAAGTCCTTGAGGCAAGGTGTTTCCAAATTCAAAACTTAACAGATTTGGGAAGCAAATCCAGGGCATTTAAATTATATTCTGTAATGCTCTGTTGGGCAGCTAGTATATCATGATATGATGAAACACGTGGCTATTTCTGTCTCTAAACAGCAACAATAAACTTATTATTTAGATTGTATGGACATCATGTAAGATGACATCATACCAATATAGGCTTTTTTTTTTATCACTTTGTACTACAATTTCATATCACTTTGTACTACAATTTCAGAAGTTTTGGATTTCAGAATTACAGATCACAGTTATGATATGGCCAGTCACTACCTGTTGGAAACAAACAAAAACTAGAAAGCCAGCTTCCAAGTCAACTGTCAAATTGCTAAGAGTGGATCATTAATCTTACTTTCACATTTGAGAGATAGCAGCATACAATGAAACCACTGAATGAAGTATGTTAAAAAGAACCAAATAGCTGGCACACACCTTTAATGCCAGCACTCAGGAGGCAGAGGCAGGCAGATCTCTGTGAGTTCCAGGCCAGCCTGGTACACAGAGCTAGTTCCAGGACAGCCAATGCTATACAAAAAAACAAAACAAAACAAAAAAAACCCTGTCTTGAAAAAACAATAATAATAATAAAATAAAATAAAGAGCAAGTATCTGTAGCAACTTCATTCATAATCTCAAAACTTAGAAGCTAGCTAGGTTTACTTAAGTGGATTGATAAACCGTGTATGTCCAGACAGTGGGATAGTGTTCAGTGTGTAAATGAGCTGCAGAAGGACAAGAAGGAAACTTAAGTAAATATTGCTAAGTGAAAGAAGTCAGCACTGTACAACTCCAGCTAGTTGGCATCTTGAGAAAGGCAAAACCTTGGAGACAGGAAAAAGACAATATTGCCCCAGGAGAAAGATGAATAGAGAAAGCAGAGGCTGGTGAAACAACTGTGTGTGGTTCTATACTGGCGAATTCATGGCTTTATAGCTACATCGAAACTCAGCATGACCACCACTGAGAGTAAGTCCTCAGGTGAGCTATAGACTTGGGGTGACACTGCTGTGTCAGTGCATGTGTGTGTAGTACCGGAAGTTGTGGGTGAGTGACAGCAGAGGGCACTCAGGAATTCTCTCTTCGATTGTTGTAAAAAACGAAACACTCCTTAAGAAGTGAAGTCTATTGAAAAAAATCAGAGCTGAAGAGTCTCTGTAGTTAACTTCAGTTAATTACTCTTTATTTAAAGGCATCATGTGTGAAACATTATTTAAAGTTCTGTATAATGACACCAACTCCAATAGATTTTTAACACTTACTGATACCCAATTTTATAAAGCAAAGTAAGTTCATAATAACCAGCTTTGAAAAAATGCCCTTTAATTTGGAAAATACTGGTCTGGGAATGTGGCTAAGTGGTAAATTATATGCCTGACATACAAAGACTTACATATGTGTCCAAACCTTAGCATTTAAAAAAATATGTATGCCTATGTGTGTGTCCATCTCCAGAGGTACTTGTTTCTCTCTGCTTAACTTTTGTGTTTGTGTCATAATAGTATTACATTAAATGTTTTGTTTCATTTGTATTGGGAGTGAATGTCTTTATACACTTCAAAAGTGACTCGTTTTGATTTCATTTAGGTGTTCGGATGTCCACTTTCTCCAACGAAGATGACAAGAAGCACCAACAGAGGAGCATCATTGGCTTCTTACAAGCTGGACACCAAGCTCTGTCATCTGGGTGTAGTCTAGACAAAACTGACAAAACTGAGTTTGTAAAGCCTTTAGAAATGTCACCTAAGAAGAGTTTCTTTGATAAAAAGCGATCAGAAAGGGTCTCGAGCCATCAAGATCCATTCAGATGTGAAATTGTGGATCAGCAAGCTTTACAGCCCTCACAACCATCCCAAGCTTTAAAGAAGATGAGCGAGAGTTTGGAAACATCAGAGAATTCAAATAACTGTCAGACATTTACATGTCCAGTTTGCTTTAGGGATCAAGAAGGCATTAGTCTGGAAGCCTTTAACGAACATGTAGATGCATGTCTTGATGGACCATCAGCCAGTGAGAACTCGGAAATGCCCTCTTTCTCACATGCTTCCTCAGCAGATTCTGGTCAGCAGGAATGTACACACCCTTCGATTACACTGTGTGAGAAACAGGATCATGAAGATGGAGAGGTCACTTCAGCAGATGGTGTGGATCTCGTAGAGACTGAAGACAACTCATTGAGAGCAGCAAGTATGGACACTTTAGGAAGTAATCACAGCAAAGAGGAATATCCTGATATTCCAAACCACTCTTGTCCTGTTTCATTGGCAGATGAAACTGTCAGAATATTAAGTAAGCAAGAGTCCATCCAGCCCTGTACAGATGAGGTAGTAACAGGACAAGCTCTAGTTTGTCCTGTCTGTAACCTAGAACAAAAGACTTCTGATCTTACCCTCTTCAATGTACATGTGGATATTTGCTTAAATAAAGGCATTATCCAAGAACTGAGAAAAAATGACATTAATTCAGTCAAACAATGCAAAGAAAGCTCCAGAAATACTGGTAAGCATGCGGTTATTAAGAGGAATGTGGGGGGTGGGGGCAGTAGTTCTTGCTAGTCTTGCATAAAACCCTGTGGTTGGTCCCCAGAACTCATATGGTGGCTCACAACCATCTGTAATTCCAGTTCCAGGGGTTTCAGTGCCCTCTTTTGGCCTCAGTAGGTACCAGGCACACACATGGTACACAGACATAAATGTAGATAAAACACCAATGCACATAAAATTAAATTTAAAAAATAAGAGGAATGTGATTTTCTAGAGATATGTCTTATTAAAATTACTGAAACTGTTAAGTTTGAAATGCATACTATTAAAAGGGTGGCTTGTGCTTGCTCTCACTGAGGAAAATATTAGTTGCCTTACTGTGGCTAGAAATAACTCAAACCGAGCTTTTGAATTTAGGGAAAATTCCAGTTTAGTTTTGAATTAGTGTAGAATGCAGTGGAAAGTTGAAGGATCTGAGTGATCTAAACAAAACAGAAACCCCCTCAGGGAAGATCTGCTGGTGCACAGTGACACACTGTAGCAAGACTGCAGACATTCAGTCTAATGCCAGTAGAACTAGTCAATTGTGAGGAAACGGTACTATCGGATTAACCTGTGAGGCCGGCAGCGCGGCTCAAGGGTGCGGGCGCTCGATAACAAGCTTTCCGACCTGGGTTTGCTCTCTGGACCACATGATGGAAGGGAAGAACTGACTTCCAAAAGTCCATTCACTTCCATTCACACACACACACACACACACACACACACACACACGCACACGCACACGCACACGCAAGCACTAATTTAATTAATGTAATACAACATTCTTAAAAATTAGTTTGGGATATGAATAATATTATCATCAGTCTGTCAGTTTTATCTCTTTAATTTTTGTGAAGCTTTTCAGTTGTCTTATCTTTTTCCTCATGGAATTTCTTGGCTTTTCTTTGCCCAGCAGACAGACTTCGGAAGGCTGCAAGAAGGACAGAAAGGTATGGCTGCCTTCTCTTCAGTGAAGAGGGCCACAAGCTAATGTTTTACTCTTGGGTTTTAGGGGCTCAACTTTGCTTTTGTAACTAACCAAGTAACATTATAAGAACTATTTTTGCAAAATTATTTTCAGGTATTTCCTTCTCCATAGAAACTGTGTATTCTTTCTCTTCCAGGCGGGGACTGAAGGCAAAGTGTTCCACGTCAAAGAAAACAAAACCTCCGAGTCCCAGACACACCCTTGATATATTTTTTAAATGAACTTTGACCATTTTATCAACATTTTTATTGAAATTTTAGTTTTATAATCATTGCATTTCTTGTTCCTCATTTTAAATTTATTCACTTAGGGAAGACAATGCAATAATACCTCCCCATATAACCTTTTTTAGGAATGCAGACTATATATTAACTTATTGCTTTATATTTCCTTTAATAACCTTAAGAATTTCATTTCCAGTGTATATATCAATTGGAAATCAGTCATGTTAGAGACAGCTTTAAAACAGAAGCTAAAGGGGAGGTCAGAAGATGATGTGCTGTTTTATAATGAATATAAAGTACTTACAAGGACTCTGAGTCATGTGTGAGTTAGTTTCAGCATGGGCATCTTCGTGCTTGGCCACTGTGTTGCCGTTGGATGCTGCTGTACATGCTCTTGTGTCTTTAAGTGTTCTGTGAACATTTGCAATTAAATTTAACTATGAGATCCATGAAGAACATTAGTTTAATAGAAATAGCATGGGTACACATGTTACCTTCAGGAAAGTAATGCACAGTATTATCTGTGTTTGAAGGACCTGTTCAAACTATTGTTAATTGTTTTTCCTTACTTACAATTCCTTTATCTTATAAATAAGCACTTGGCTCACATAAAGAAATATTTAGTCTATAATTCAGAATTGTTTTTTTAACTCAGTACTTTAAATGGCAGTATTTCATTTTTTGGTAATTATGTTTGACTTTCTGCAAATTTGTGGTAAACAAGATAAGTTATGTAGTCACTGATTTTCATTCTACTCTTTAAGAGAAAATGTGCAACTCAGAAGATAAATGCACTCACTGACCTCAGTTGCATGCCTGTCACATCTTCGTTAATATTTGTAAAAGAAGAAAGATTTGCAGCAGGAAGGAATTGCTTCAAACATGGTGCCACCCACAAGTTCTTATCAAAAAGCCTGTTTTGCTACTGCTTTAAGAACTTAATCTTGCTGGGAGGTGGTGGCGCATGCCTTTAATCCCAGCACTCGGGAGGCAGAGGCAGGTGAATCTCTGGAGTTCAAGGCCAGCCTGGGCTACAGAGCAAGAGGGAAGCCAGGGCTACACAGAGAAACTGTATAGAACCCCCCCCCCCCAAAAAAAAGAACTGAATCTTTTTTCTTATAGTTTTGTCTTTGAATATTTTAGTGCATTTAGAGTAGACAGAGAAATATTGGAGGGTAGCTTTTCCTTAAGACTTTACAAAGCCCTTGCCACGGTCGTAACCTGACTTTTCATTACTAGCCTATTTAAAGATGGGCTGACAGCCTGCTGATGTGCCCGTCCCGTACCTGATATTGCACACTATGACAGTTCCAAAGCTGTGGTGTTTTAGTTATTGATTGTGACTTACTTATGTAAATTATTTATAAAATTAAGTTCAGTGAAACTGATTTAATGTATTGAAAAATAGAGATTACTGTATTTATTGTTTTCTTTCATCTGAAGTTTATTTTTACTGTTTTCCACATTAAATAATAATAAATTATTTTCATTTAGATGCTCCATTTAATTGAAAGCCATCATATATAATATTTAATAACTTAAAATAAAATTTTAAAACCTTTTTTGAGAATTTCTTACATGTGTAATGTATTCACATCATTTTCTTCTCTTTCTCTCCTAACTTCTCCCATGTCCCCCTCAATCCCTCTCAAATTCATGACCTCTTTTAAAATTATTATTGTCACATGTGTGTGTGTGTGTGTGTGTGTGTGTGTGTGTGTGTGCGCACGTGCACATGTATATAACGTGATAAGTCCATTTAGTATAGCTCATATGTATATGTGTCTAGGACTGACTACTTGGGAGTGAATAACTTACCAGGGATTTTCCCTGGAGAAGACTGATTCTCCCTCTCTCAGCATCCACTAATTACCTGTAGCTCTTCATGTGAGCCTTGTGAGACCTCCCCTACCTGTGCTGGTATGTTTAACTAGTACTGTCATTGTGTGGGTCTTGTTTAAGTGTCTATATTGTTGAGAGTTTGTGGGTATAGCGTCCTTGTCATATATGGAAGACATTGTCAGCAGACACCCTGGCCCTCTGGCTCTTACAGGCTTACCACCCCATCTTCCACAGTGTTCCCTGAGCCTTAGGCACAGGAGCGGTGGTGTGGGTGCATAGTCAGGGTGGTAGAATCCCTTCTCAGCAGGAGAAGCCAGGGCCTCTTAGAGAAATGGCTGCTTTCTCTCCAGAAGACTCCTAGGCCAGGAAGTTTTGTCTTGGCCTCTCCGGCCCCACACATCTTTCACATTCCTTTGTGTGTCTTCCCAACTTTGAATCATACCTCAAATTCATTTCACCATTCAGACCATCCTCTTCCACAGGCCGGCTGCCACCTGGTTGCCCATAGACTGGCACCTCTGCACTTCCGGGTCACAGTTCATCTTCAAGCAAAGACCGGGCAGGAGGCCAGGCAGCACCGTAGAGGAGCACCATTGTTGACTTGCTATCTGCTTGCCCCCTGTCCAGATTGCTCTACGTGCCCGATCTTCCTCTCTGATAATGTCATCTGTTTTCTCTGTCTGGACTTCTCCCAGGTCCTTCATTATCTGTTTTGTCTCTTGTATATCCAGCACATTTTTTTTAAGATTTTGAAGCATTTTTAGAAAGCATCATGAAACTTAGAAGGCATAATAAATGAGGACCCATAACCTTAGAGAGTCAAGTCATGGAAGAACATGTTTGCAACACATGTAACCTAGTATTGGTATGGGGGGAGCTAGTATCTGGAGTATTAAATTGATTCTTAATTGAGACTCAGAACAATAGTCAATATAAAGTGATACAAAAGACTTCAAATGGCATTTCACATGAAAGAAAACAGTCTTAATTATACTAGTCATCTGGACAGGAAACATTAAACTACAAAGGGGTATTACATCCTTACTGTGTTAGCAAGAAAAAACAATTCGATGTTGCTAAGTTTAGAAATGATTTGAACCCTCACTTTGAGAATAATCACTTTAGCAAACAATTTGGGTTTTAGTCAGTTTAACAGATGAAATGAGTAAAAAGTAGAAATAAGTAAAAATGAAACTTTATATGGTCAACGTACTTTAAGAGAAAGTATATTTTTAGCTCACTTGCGTGCATTTTAAATAAATCTACATTTTTTCCGAGTTCAAAAAAGTCATGTCTGTAAAATCAATATTATTTCTATAAATCAGCAATAACCAATTGGAAAATAGAATAAAAATAATCTTTTTTGTCATGGGGATCTACGAGGTAGGTACCTCAGGAGGAAAAATGTTTAAGGATTTGGAATCTAGAGTATTGGAAGATGAATAAATAAATAATCTTATTCATGCACAAGAAGAATAACTATTTAAAACTGACCCTCCTCCACCAGTTATACTATTAAGCACAATAATGTTCAAAACTCCTTAGAAATTGGTAAATAGAACCAGGCATGGTGGAACACACCTTTAATGCCAGCATTCAGGAGGCAGAGTCAAGAAGATCTCAAGTTCAAGGCCAGCTTCACGTGCATAGTAAGACCCTGTCTCAAGAAAAGAAAGATAAGTAGATACTAAATTTTATGTAGCAATTAATAAAGTATTACCAGCATTTGTAATGGGAGGGGTGTTTTAAATAATCTAGTGTGGAAAGTGTTGGCTGTTAAAGAAATGGTTCTTCTATGGTTAATAACTCATAGAGAAAAATTAAATTTTATTGCAACCTAACTATGCTGGGCATCCCTAGGCTCCCCTCAAGTCTGATTATTTGCTAAAAAGACTAACAGAACTGAGAAAAACTGAAGATCCCAATATTACAATTTGTAAGAGTAAAAAGATATAAATAAAAATAAGCGAAGAGGTCAGATGTGGCTCAGAAGTAGGATGCTTCTTTGTATATGCAAGACCCTCGGTTTGATACGCCACATGGTATGGGGGTGGGATCGGCAAAGCCTCGTGCTCCCAGAGGAGGCATACGAAGTATACACAATTCTCCCACAAGCACTCTATGGCAGTACATGCAAAATAGCACCAACCAAGACTTCTTGCCCAACCCTTGCCATCCAGAATTTTTTTCTGGAAGTCTGAACAGGCATTTCTGTCATCCCAACTGACCTTAGATCTACACCTTCCAAAGTGCTTACTGGTCCAAGGTCTCAGTCTTCAGAAAGCATGCATTCAGCATGAGCAAGGTTGGCAATATAAGCTATCTCTTCAAACAAATACAATGTGGCCCAAAGCTGTGGACATGAAGTGCTCTTCAGGGTAATAACATTACCCTTATCAGGCTGGTAAAGGCCAAGGGCTCCCAGTCTGGTGCTGAAGAGAGGGGTCTTTCTTTGCAAAATGTGGGAGTTGAGCAACCTGAACCTGTCAGGTTAACCCTCACAGTTTGCTTGCAAAATAAATGTCAATCAGAACTGCATTTGAATAAAGAATAAAAAGGATCTTAGGGTGACATTTCTTTTCCTGCAGAAAAAAACCCTCAAATTCATAACATGTTGAGGGAGTCTCAGATAAGGGGTCTGACCTGTTCGTTCATGCTACATCATTAGTAGTATGCACTGCAAGTAGCATAAACAGGCCTAGTGATTTCATGTCAGTCCAACCGTCTCTTCAATGAAAGACAAAGATGTCTCTCTTACTATGTCCTGTTGTTCTGATAATTTATGGCTAGACATTTTACTTCAGTCCTCTGTGACAATAGAAAAGCAGCATTATGAGAAGTTATTTGTAAATACAGACCATTCTCTCAGAAGCTTTACATCAACCTCAGCATGGAATGGTAAGGTCCAGGAGCCTACTGAAGAGCAATCCTGAAGAGACAGAAGTTTCCACACTGACATGGTAGGAGTCGTGTGGCTGAGTTAAAGAAGGAACTTCACACTAAGAGAATGTATGCAACACCCAGTGTGAGAACACAGGAGGTAAAAGGCAAGAGACCAATACCAGTTGACTCTTCTATGGTTCTCCTTTTAAATGTCGTTATTCATCATTGTTCTGTGTGAGCTTATACCCCTTATTTCTCCCTCGACTTCTGTCAACCCCAAGTGTGTTATCGAATTCCATTTGCCCTTACAGAGAGTTTCAGGAAGATCCATTTCTTTCCTTCTATGGAGCTTTACTAGTTACCCACATGCTGACATTCCAGCTGCTTCCTCAGCTTCCCCTGTCAATTTGAATGCCTTTTCCAAGACTGATCATAAAGTGTTTTCAAAATATCATGTTGAGTTGCTTTTTTTTCTCCCAAAGCTGTTAATGTTCCAAGTTTGAGAGGAATGGTTAAGGAGGCGTTAGTGACCTTCTGTGTATGAAACCTGTGTTGCAAGTATTCCCACTGTAGCACAAACTGTGTAACATTACCCAGCCAAAATTCCTGGAAACGGAAGAGCTCTTGATAACAAATATAAGGCCTTGGAGCAGTGTTGACCACACACTCCTTATACTGACCACACAGAAAACCACAGCAAATAGTAAATACTTCAGGATCTTCATGCAGAAAGGAGAACACCAAACAAGGACCAGTCCCGGAAGGAAGAGCATCCTTTCCTGAAGGGGCCTTTGGGCCCATTGAAAAGTGTTTCCACGTGGTTGGGGAGGGTCATATTCTGGACACAGCAGCAGAGCACAAAGCAGAAGGACAACTCTTCATCCCTACAGTGCCTGCTAATCAGTCACTACTCTGTGACTGTAGGCTGGTAGAAATGTGGAGCTATTTCTCATGTATCTCTGAATGCCAAGTACGATGGCCTGGCGTGGTGTTAACGGTCATTGGTCAGTGAGCAGAAGCAAATGCACAGCACCTCAAGAGGAACCCGCTTGGGTCCGGCAGAGCATCTCCCATGTTTACTCTTGCAACACACATCCTTGTAGCAAGGGATAGATGTATGATTGAAGGTTAGCCAGTGGGCTGTGTGAGAAAGCATTGTGTAATGAGCTAGAACTTTCCTCTCCTGGGAACTCTAGCATCCTCTCTGGCTTCCTGTTTCTCCCCGCTGCCCCACTTCCTGGGAGCAGACACAGCTCCATTACACCTGAGTTGTGGGTACACCTGGGAACAGTGGAGTAACAGGCTGGCGCGGGAGAACTTTGAGACTAGAGTTAGCACAGCAGCTCTGGCCTTCCAGACTTTCTTAAGACATTTTTGTTCCCAAGAAGGAAGAATCAGCCTCAGGTGACAGTGAGGGAAAGTGTCTTAATAGTTAAATATGTGAAGTGGGACTCTAGAGAGACAGCATCTGACCAGAGAATAAAGGAATCAATAAATGCTGCTGCTGCTAATTCTGCTTCTCCTCCTCCTCTTCCTCCCGTCCTCCTCCTCCTCTCCTTCTCCTCCTTCTCCTCTTCCTCTCCTCCTCCTCTCCTTCTCCTCCTCCTCCTCTTCCTCTCCTCCTTCTTTCTCCTCCTCCTCCTCCTCCTCTCCTCCTTTTCTTCTCCTCCTCTCCTCCTTCTCCTCTTCCTATTTCTTCTTCTTTCTCCTCTTCCTTCTTATCTTCTTCCTCTTCTATCTCCTCCTCCAACTCCTCCTTTTTCCTTCTTCGTCCTCTTCCTCCTCCTCCTCCTCTTCTGCTTTCTTATCATAAAGAATCCTTGAAGGCCTGGACTTAAATTTACTGCAAATTTGAACCTACTCAGGCATGTCCAGACCTTTTGAGATAGAAACACAATGTTAGCTTCAAAGTGCACACTTAAGAATTATGCCATCATGCCTGAAAAGATGTGCTAGCGGATAAAGTATTTGCAAGGAAAGTGTGAGGGCCTGACTATAATTCCAGCCTCAGAAGTCAGACCCAGGAGCTCCCCTTGAGTAAACTGACTAGCAAGTCTAGGCATATCCTGCGAGTCCAGGGTTTGAGAGACCTGCCTCAATGAATATGGTGGGAAAGCAATCCAGGATAATTCCCAGCATCAACTTCAGCATGCACATACACATAACATATGTAAAAACTTGTATATGCACATGAATACACACCACATGCTTGAAAATGGAAAAAAAAAAAACAACCAAAATTGTTTCAAATTTTGAAACATTTTAAGTACGTATGTGGCTTTGGGCTAGGACACATTCATTCATAGCTGTTCTTAGCCACATGGAGCCTGCCTGGCCAACCTTCTGTTAGGAGAGAAATGAACAGTTTTAGGATTGAACACTAGCAACTCTTCCCTGGCTGAATTATGTTCCATATTTATTTGACAAATTGGTCTCAAGCCTGGTACTACTGTAAGGCGTTGGAGATATGGGGGGGGGGGGGCTGAGAAGCCTCCTGTCTTTGCATTGTTTAATGTTAGATACACACTAAACGATACCTGTTATATCTGACAATTACCATAGAGGAAAGAACAGCAAAAGGAAATGAGAGAGTGGAAGGGCGTATTCATGATATTTTAGGATAGAGTGATCTGAGTAGATTCATTGAGGAAGTGACAGCCTGAGTGAGCTTTAATTATGGAAGATGAAATCATTGAAAATGGGGATGGGAAAAGAGGGTTCTGGAGAGAGAATTGGAAATAGAATGCCCTGCAGCAGAAGATACCAAAGGAGCAACAAGAACGGGAAGTGTTCCCCTGGCAAGGTACCCTGTTGTGGACTATTAGTTGAAGATGTGTTACATTTGTTTATGCTGTGGAATATTTAATGATGTAAAGATGTGTTGCATTCTTTGATGTTGCATTTGTTTAATTCTGTGAACTTGTGTTATTCTGCCTGCCTAAAACACCTGACTGGTCTAGTAAAGAGCTGAATGGCCAGTTGCTAGGCAGGAGAAAGGATAGGTGGGGCTGCCAGGCAGAGGGAATAAATAGAAGGAAAAATCTGGGAAGAGACAATAGAGGAAAAAAAGAAAGGAGGAGAGGAGGACTTCAGGGGCCAGCCACCTCACTACACAGCCAGCCATGGAGTAAGAAGTAAATAAAGGTATATAGAATAAAGAAAGATGAAAGACCAAAGGCAGAAGGTAGACAGGATAATTTAAGAAAAGCTGGGTAGAAACAAGCCAAGCTAGGGCCAGACATTTATAAGTTAGAATAAGACTACCTGTGATTTATTTGGCAGGCCCCCCAAAAGAGCCAAAAAAGTAAAAACAAAAGCCAACTACAGTAGCCCACACATTAGCACACTGAGATAATTCATTTGCTCTTTGAAAAAGAAAACATCACACTATACTTCAAAACTTCCCTCTTGTCCAAGCTCTCAGGAGAATCAAGAAGTAAAGTTGCCACCATGTGCTGCTTGGAATCTTTTGTCGTGTGCTAGAAGGAGGACTAGCCTCACTACATTTCTAGAAGGGTGTAGACCATAAAATCACGGTGTTTTTTGTTTATTTGTTTTTTAAGATTTTTTTTTCTTCTTTTCTTCTCTCTCTCTCTCTCTCTCTCTCTCTCTCTCTCTCTCTCTGTGTGTGTGTGTGTGTGTGTGTGTGTGTGTGTAGCCCTGGCTGTCCTGGAAACTTCCTCTGTAGACCAGGCTGACCTCAAACTCACAGAGATCCACCTGCCTCTGCCTCCTGGGGCCTGGGATTAAAGGCCTCTCAGCTGCTTTTTTTTTTTTTTTTTTTTTTCCCCTGGCTGAGAGAGTTAACAGAATGAGAGAGCCTGGTTTGGAGTGTGAAAGCAATTTGTGTGCCATAATTTATTAGGACAATGTGATTCAGAACTCTGTGTTGTTGGTCTGATTTCCACTGTTAACATTCTGTCACTGTGTTACTGTGCATTTTCAACTGGTTTTTAGAATTTTATTTGTAAACAGGTACATACAGTTCTGAAAGCTGCTATTCACTTACATACACTTTTCATGTTAATCCTGCCTTATATTCCTATTAGCATTCACTGAGTGTCCTTGCTATTCTTTTAAGCATAATACTCTACTATAAATATTAGGCACATTTACTTTTTAAAAAAGAGTTCTAGCTGGTGCTCTGAACAGGGACATTTTGCCATGTTTGTTTTTTTTTTTCTTGATAAACTGAGAAACACTGGTACTTAAAACAAATAAAAAACAAATACTTAAAATTTGGTGCCCAGTAATTAGAGAGGAAAGCGAGCTTAAGATGTACATTGATACATAATTAAAAACATTTTTGTTAACATATATGTGTGTATGCATGTGTACATGCAAGTGCCTTTGAGGCCGGAAGAGGGCTTTGGACGCCTGGAAGCTGGAATTGCAGCAGGTTGTGAACCACCCAGAGCTGGTGCTAGAACCCAAATTCTGCTCCTCTGAAGAGCAGTTAAGTGCTCTTACACCGAACCGTCTTTCCAGCCCTAATATTATGTATTTTATATTAAAATGAAATGTCTCATAACTTCAAATAGAAAACTAAAGTCCTATTACCTCTTTTATTTGAAGGTTATTTGGTGAGTTGGGATTTATTGGACTTATTTCTGTATTATTTTAGTTTTGAACAGAGTCAGCTAGGAAAGTAAATAATTTCATGATCATGAAATGAAAAATGGAGGGTTGTTTTTTTTTTTTTTTGGTAGAAAATTCTGGAAGCCCAGTTAGGAAGTACTTAATATTGAATTTCCAGTAGTGAATATTGACTATAAATCAAACCCAGACAATTTAAAATCATACAAAGAACTGATAATGGAGCATGAACTAGGAATTTCTGAGGGCTTGTAGATATCTAGAAAAGCTTCCTTTTGTGTAGAGCCAAACCCTAGTTCCTGGCATGCCACACCTAAAGGCGGACTCCAGTCCAAGCCAGGGCAGGGCTGGAGAACCAAGGCCTTTTCCTAGCCACGGGCACCAGGAGAGCAGGCTTGACTCTGAGCTCTTTCAGGGTGCATTTGCAGGCCAGTCCCACACCCTGGTGAGGTCTTCACAGCGCAGGTGGCCATGAACCCCGAGAGCAGCCCCAACCACGGAGCAAGGGCAATGATGCTCCAGGCAGCCAGGGGGCTGAAGGCTGACCTGAGAGGCACGGCCACAGGGCCCTGGAGGAGATTGGCCTGAATGCCAAAGCCTGAGGGGGATGGACTCAGAGGCTGAAACTGCAGGACCTGAGTCCTGAGGTGAGGTCTCCTGGTGGGTAGAGGGTGGGCTCAGGCAGAGGAACGAGATGAGTACTCACTGCAGCCTGGGTCTGCCCTGGCGACCCTCAGGATGTCCCCTTCCAATACTGCCTTCCCTCGCCCGCCCCCCTATCCCCACCCCTGGCTGGTTTCAGCTTTGAAATACCTACACCATCTACTGTGGAGGGAGATCACTTTTCCAAGCCGGGGAGGAGGCTGTTTAAAGAAAAGAGTAAGCCTTTTTGCAAATAGAATTCCTTATGCTGTGGTCTTAAATCATGATTTCCGTGCAGATTTATTGTGTGACTTTAAGTCACTTAAAACGTTGTTATTGGGTTTCTAAAGCACGGGGAATAGATCAGCCATGCCTTGGGAATGATAGCACAAACTGAGGTCACACTGAGGAGGTCTTCAGGAAACGAAAGGACTCGAGTCTTTTAATAGCACCCCATGGACTCACATGGATAGGCTCTTTCCTGAAGACCAGCCCTGGCGACTGTACACCATTTCCATAATATAATGTGCAGTTACTTGATTAGCTAATTCCAGAAATGTTTTCCAGGGCTTACTTAATACTTGCTAGCCATAATTCAGACGTGGGGATGCAGAGAACATGGCAGCTCCCTGGTCCGGTGGAGCCCTCACTGTGCTGTGGCGGAGGTGGCCGACCACAGGAAGTAAACAGTGAGACAATTTAAGGGAAATGTCCGAGAGCACGGTGGAGGCCAAGAAACAAGATGGCATGGGTGGGACCAGGGCACAGGAGGACTTTAGGTCCGATACCCAAATGGGAGGCAACGACCAGGCGGCACGGGAAGTTCAGGTAGAAACCATGGCAAGCAAGAGTGAAGCAGATGTGGACTCCCTGTTTAAAATGAGGAAGATGCCCAGCCTGTCTGGAGCACCGCGAATGGAGCTGAGAGCCAGAGACTGGGGAGGGTTAGACTTTGGATGGTGAACCTCTCCTCAGGGTTGAAAGCTCCGCATCAGTTAAAACTAGTGAACCTTTAGCAGGCGGGGCTGAGTGGAAGGAAGTTTCCACGTTCCTGAGGGGCAACTCCAAAGAGAATACCAGGACAGATTCTATCCTTCTTAGGAGTACTGCTGCCGGGCGGTGGTGGCGCACGCCTTTAATCCCAGCACTTGGGAAGCAGAACTAGGCACATCTTTGTGAGTTCGAGTCCAGCCCGGTCTATAGAGCAAGATCCAGGACAGGCACCAAAACTGCACAGAGAAACCCTGTCTTGAAAAACAAAAACAAAACAAACAAACAAAAAAGAAAGAAAAAAGAAAAGTACTGCTTTCTCCACTGAGCTCTGTTCAGCTCAGTCCAATACAACCCCCAAGTGGCCATGGAATGAAACCTCCGAAACTATGAGTCAAAATAAACCTTTTCTCACCCCACGTGGATTGTCTCCGGCATTTTGCTAACCCAGCACAGAAGGTAGAACAAGTCCATTCACTTAAGAACGAAACAAACTTGGTAATGTATTTTTCCTCAGTTTTAGACATTTAAATAGATGCGCACTCATTGGTGGTCTTAATTTGTGTCTCCCCTCAATATAGAGGTAACATATTTCACCACCTTGGTTCCTCTCTGTTCTTCTGAAGTTTTTTCTCTGTATTTAAATCAGGTTGTTGAACATTGAGAGCTAAATATTCTGGTGTATTTCATTTATATAATAACCTGAGCTGTAGTGTCTTATTCCCCACCCCTTGTTTTTTTGTTTTTTTGTTTGTTTGTTTGTTGTTTTTTTTTTCAAGACAGGGTTTTTCTGTGTAGCTTTGGCTGTCCTGGGACTCACAGAAATCCACCTGCCTCTGCCTCCTTAGTGTTGGGATTAAAGGTGTGAGCCACCACCGCCTGGCTCATGTATTTTATTCATTAATGGTACTTCTCATAAGAGTGAAAGGTTTATATTTTGATGAAGTACAGTTTATCAATTTTTTTTCATTCATGGTTATACTGTCGCTGTTACATGTAAGAAATCTTGTTGAACCACAGACTATAAAGTTTTTCTTGTGCATTTTCTTCTGAAAGTTACAGTTTTGTGTTTTCATTTACATATACAATCCATTTGGAGTTCATTTCCATATATCAAGATTCAATACACTGTCCAAATATTTATCATTTGTTGAAATGATTATCCACTCTCTTGTCAAAACTTGTAAACCTTTGTCAAAAAAAACAACTGATCATATTTGTGTGAATTTATTTTTATGTTTTTTTATTATTGTATGTTTTATTCTATTGGTGTATGTATCCCTCTCTATGTCAAATACCCTATATTAAACTATTCTTGCACATTACTGTACAATTGTTGTACACTAAATTAAATAATGTAACTCTTCCAACATTACTTTTGTTGTTCAAAACTGATTTGGTCTTTCAAAATTGTTCTTTGCCTCTCTAGATAGGTTTTATAATAAACCTGTTAGTAGCTACAATATGTTTGTGTGTGATATTTTATTGAAATTGCATTAAACTACTAGACAAATTTTGGGACATTAACAGCTTATAATGTTCACTCTTCCAACCCAAGAGATTCAATGTGTCTTCCCATTATTTAGCATCTGAGCTCGGGTGGGGTTTTGAGACAGGGTTTCTCTGTGTAGCTTTGCTCCTTTCCTGGATCTCTCTCTGTAGACCAGGCTGGTCTCAAACTCACAAAGATCTGCCTACCTACAAGTCTTTTTTTTTTTTTAGAATTTAGTTTATTATTTTATGCATGAGTGTTGTGCCTGAGTGTATGGATATGTGCGCCATGTATGTACCTCAGCCCTTGAAGGTCAGAAGAGGGCTTTGCATCCTCTTTGACTGGAGTTACAGATGGTTACAAGCTGCCATATAGGTGCTGGGAATTAAACCTAGGTCTTCTGGAAAAAGCAACAAGTGCTCTTAACCACTGAGCCAACTCTCCAGCCCCAATATGTCTTTGGTACAGAAACACTGTATATGTTGTATTACCTTTATATGTAAGTATTTTGGGTTTTGATCAATTATAAATAGTGCTTTGAAAATTTCAGTTTTCATTTGTTCGTTGCCAATATGCGAAAATATGATTGACAGTTACGTGTTAATCTTGTATTCAGCAAGCTTGCTAAAGTCACTTGCTGGTTCTACAGCTGCTTGTACATTCCTTGAGATTTTATACATAAATAACCAAGTTGTCTGAAGCAGACTGGACAGCTTTCCCTTCTATCCGTATGTCTCCTCACTTACTGTACCAATTCATTGTTCTAGCTACCTGTCAGCACAATATGTAAACAGAGAGGTAAGAGTGGAAATCTCTTTTTATTCTTGAACTTAGGAACAAGAGCTCAGATTTTAAAAATTAAGTATGATGTTGGT